>NC_081790.1:4356211-4467521 GCF_963082965.1 Carassius carassius | reverse complement strand
ATTCAGTGTGCTAGAACACTAAGGCAGCTGCTTTTTGCTTGGATAACATTTCCAATCAGTCTAGATTTTAAAAAATCTTCACATGTTAAACACTTAAAGGTCATCCAAGATGCAGATGAGTTTGTTTCTTCATCAGATTTGGAGAAATGTAGCATTCCATCACTTGCTCACCACTGGATCCTCTGCAGTGAATAGGTGCTGTAAGAATGAGAGTCCAAACAGCTGATAAAAACATCACAATAATCCACAAGTGATCCACAACACTCAAAATATTGGAACGGTGCTAGCCTATAGACCATTATATCATCCATCTCACACGAAACAAATAAAATGTAATAATATAAGACTTTGATGTTCTTTAGCGCTCTCAGATGTCCTTGAAAAACACAGCAGAAGATCGATGGAAACACTTTCCAAAAGAACACTGAAAATAACAGTGATGGAAAGATTGGCAAAGTGAGATTACTCTTCGCCCAAAACATCAGCGGCTCATCCATCAGGTTCCCTCAGGTGTCATCAGTCAATTTTAAGCTAATATGAATAAGTGCTTATTAATAAATCTGCATCTGACTGCTTAAACTCATGTAGGTGAATTTAACAGGACATTCAAAGCAATGAGAGACGAGCAATTATAAAATTTTATATTCCACAATCAGTTTGATTTGGACTCAATCTGCCGTTTTAGATCAGGACTGATCATGCACAAACACAAATGTTTCTTCTGAGCATACTTCTTATTTACATTGTACACCTGAATAAAAGTTCAAACATTTTGCAAACAAAATGCAAATAAGTCTTGAAATCTATTCTAAATGCATGCATACTTTTAAAACTTTTTAGTTGATGACTTAGCATTTCCAAAACGATGTCTAAACCAGCTGAGTTGGAACTTTAAGAAAGCATTAAAGGTGAGGTCAAGTCAAAAATAGCATTTATTTCCATTTCATTAGCGTGTTTGAAGAACTATTTGAAGATGTAACATCAAATAAAGCTTCATATGTCAAGAGTAGCAGTGTCTGAACATGTGGAAACCGTCTGTGCCTTTACCCTTCACTGCTCACTCCTCTCATTTGAGCTCAGTGCGATTCATAACGGCCTTCGAGGGAATCTCCAGCATGTTTGGCTCAGATTCTTTGTGCTGAATTCACTCCAAGTGCAGAAAGGCTTCGTCTAAATGTTGTTAGATTTCCTGATAAATGTCATCGGTTAATGACCTAATCTCTTGGCCTCAGCCCTCAATGTCTGTTTGCAGAAGTCTGTGGAGATGCAGATGGATTCTGAGGAAATCTTTGACTAACAATCTTTTCTAAAGAGCCGTTAGAGTAATCTGTTATGCTCTTTATATTAGTCTCTTGTCATAGATTTAAAATCACACTTTATATGCCTAAACTGAAGGTAAAAAAAATTAATTAAAGGTAAGTGTAAAACAAGACGGGTCTCAAATAAGCTCTGGTCAGCCTCAGGGACCTTTTCTTTTATTAAAATGTGATTATTTACACAGTAGAAAAAAAATATGAGAATATCTTACTGGAAACACAAACCAATAAAAACCATTAAACATCACAGAATCCATCACTTCCATTACTTGGTGATGTTTGTGCTGTTGTTTTCCCTCCAAAATGATGTCACTTCCTGGAGGATGATGTCATTAACAAATTAAAGGTCTTAAAGGGATATTACAAAAGACTAACAATAGACTTTATGTTAAGAGAAAGTGAAAGTAAAAACATTCGGTCTATAAGAGTTGTGCACTGGATTGTATTATGATTGTCTGAAACTTTTCACTAAGCCAAGTTTTCCTCCAATATTTAAACAAATATGGTGGGGGTGTGTAGGAATGACCCCTCAATATTGTCCCATTAGCAGGTTTTGTGAATCCTTCATTGTCAAGAGGAACATTAGCCTCACAGTGTAGCATGGAGAACTTGTGATGTTTTTTTCTTTAGCATGATCCGAAAAATTCCTCTGGTTTGACTAAATTAAACTGCATAAACTTAGCAAAAGCGAAAGTATTTTTATGATTACAAAACATCCCAAAATTAATTGTTGATTTCTTGACTATTGTATTTATTCAAATTAACCTGTATAGCAGGGTTATATATGTGAATTGAACTTTGCAAACATGTCTGCATCAATTTGTCAACAAGTAAAGAAAATGAAAGATTAAAATCACGTAACCAGATTATTTATCAGCAGTCAGTAGTTTTATTGTTTGTTTTCACAGATGCAGAATTTGAAATCAGAAATGCAGTTAGGCAACTGTTAGACAGTTGTTAGATTCTACTAATGATTCTACAGAAAAAAAAGCATTAGATTTGCAAAAAAGTAAACCAAAAATGAGCCATCAACCTGTGGTTTAAAATGTCAACCCATTCTATCATATGGTCACACAATATAATTTAATTTACATACATTTAAGACAGCATCAATGTATTCATACAGCGTGTCATGATTTGATGTTTATGATGAAATTATGAGAAATCATTTTAGAGTACAATTACATAAGCAACGAAAATCAATGGTGTTTCATTTTACTCTCTGTATATTACAGGTAACACTTTTCTTACACTGTAACTGATCTGGTTTTAGCAGCCTTTTTCAATCGTGGTTTTCTGATTGTTTTGTTCAGGAACTGTCCACACTCTGGCTTATTTCCGTTGCCCCGTAAGTGTTTTCAGGATTCATCCTGTCATATAATGCTGTATTTGCATTGTTCCTCCGGTTGCACCATTTTTTCACACGTCCAACAACTGTAGTAAGGAAGGCTAGTGTAAGCATAGAGTGTAACAGCAAAAAACCTACAAGCTGGGATCATAGCAAAATATGTGATTAGTTTCATGATATTCATTCATTATATTTATTAAGGCAATAGTAATTGGTAATTACTCCAATGATATTCACAGATCAAATGTTTTTATTTGCTGATTTTGAGACGTGCTATTAATTAGTAATAATCATCATAATGGATGTTTCAGTCCTGCCATAACCATAGTAATGCATGCTAAATGAAAGATCAGGAGATCAGATATATATACTGTAAATTCAGAAATATTTCAAACCGTTTTGCAGTGTAGCCACAAGTTGTATTTTTACTTACCTTAGATAGAAAAAATTCTGGAGTTGATTGAAGCACTTTCACATCTATTGTGTTGTTACATGGAGGGTGTGGGGAAAATACTGCACATGCAACGTATCTACCATCAATTAGAAGTAATACAATCCACAAAAAAGCTGAAAATGAAAAGGTCTTGATCACCATGTAGCTTTGTTGCTCATATTCATCTAACAATTGATGAAGCACGACCAGGCAGAAAAGAATAGGAATCAAAAAATGTAAAAAGACTTCAGCATTTCTGAAATCCTTATTGCAAGAACACACAAAGTCTTCTTCCAGCATTTTTTCAGCAACAGCAAGAATGACAGCACTGAGGGCATTTACCTTCAGTGTTTTTTGATCAAAAAATTGCATTGTAAATCTTGAGATTGTCAAGAGAGCAGTTATAAGCTTTTTCCCAATGTCTTGGATAGATCTTATACACACTTGCAAGTAGCCTATTGGCTTCCTTTTAAAGTGTTCCTCTTCATTCTATACATATTTTAGTTTCTACTACACTTGTTTGCAGTATGCATATCGTTGTTAGCCTCAAGGCAATTCAGTGGTGACACCCAACAAACAAGAGAAAACGTAACTCAAACCGTGTTGCACACCGTTTCCAGGAAACATGTCGTTCAAACTAAAACGTTTAAACCGGTTTGAGCTTGAACTTGCCCTAGCTCTTTACCCGCTGCAAGTTCAACAGGTCAGTCTCGTCTCGGAAGTCTCGTCTGCCTCATAACGAAAAATGCTTTACATTTTCGGCCTCTGGTTTTTCTAGTCAAATGAACACACAGCTTAACCCTGCAAACATTTCTATATTTAATTTTAGTTGGATTAATTCAGTTGACCTTTTTGCCCAGTTTTACCCTGGATTTCTATGGAGGCCGGAACATGACAGCAACCAAACGGAAGTTAGAATCCATCATGGCAGCTCTCATTGGTTCCTCAGGAAAAAGGTGGATAGCTGGAGACACTTTCATCATTTAGAAACTCAATGTCTACAACTGATTTCAGTAGAGCTCGGCATTAGCACAGATACAGAGTACAGATATGTTTAAAAATTTCAAACTACACTCCAAATGTAGAGAGTCTAAATGTTGTTGAATCTCCTAAATGACCTAATTTCTCAGCAAGAGCCCTCAATGACAGTTTGCAGAAGGCTGTGGAGATGCTTTTAGATTTTTTTTGACTGAAAATCTTCTCTGAACCAGTTAGATTTAAGCACTTATTTATTGTGTAAGATGTACCCAGGGGCGTCGGACTGGGGGTAAAACCAGTACTGATTACCAGGGCCCCAAAGCTAGAGAATGCCCTTGAACATCCCATTAGGACTGCCTATGCATATGGCCCGGGATCTTGTGCAGCGCCCCTGGATGTACCCCAGGCTCAGGCCATTCCTGTCAGCAAGGTTAGGACATACACCACCTAAAATCAGGCTAAAATCATGTTAAACTGAGACAAGATGCTTGACAGGACTTGGGGTTCCCATCATAGGGGGATGGTTGACCTGAAAAATTTACCTGATTATTATCAGACTCCAAACATTTTCTTTTTTTTTCCTCATAGTTGTTTTAATGTTCGCTCCCCACAGTTGTTGACGTCCAATCGTTGCATAAGTGCTAATAAGATCATAGTAAAATTTCCAATTAAAAGCAACATCAGCATCATAGTCAAACTGCTTTTTTAGTGCTTTCTCACATGAAAGCACAGAAAGTTGTCGCCTGGGAACATGTCTCACTGACTGTCTGCACTCCACCCTGTGTGTCCACCAGCACTGATCCGAGAACAGCACTCATGTGTCAGCGTGTATACGTGTGGCTGCTTAAAACTGATCCAGAGTCAGATCCAGTGTGTGTGGTTGTTGTTAATATGTGCGGTCGCAGACGGCATGTTTTGAAGGGCAGATCTGAGGCTGTGTGTCGAGTAATTCAGATTCACACAGACATCATGTTCTAAAATAAGGAGAGACCATTAAAGAAGAGATTCTCAGGAATAGTCACAGCAGAGTATATTTAGACTAAAGGACTCGAATGAAGAAAAAACTAAGAGACAATTACAGTAAATAAGACTCATTTGAATGTTCTATTTTATGTAAATGTAATAAAATATGTTCTAAGAATGTTCTGCTAAATTTTTCATTAAGTTAAGAAAACAATTAAAATGTCAGTTTATTTTTTATTTTTTAAAGAACCTTTTTGCTCATACAAAGATTCCATTTATAATCTTGCAAACATTATGGGAACATCTGGTTCTCTGAACATTTTAAAATGTCTTTAAAAGTGTTAGATGAACTAAAATGTAAAAAAAACATTTATTAAATCTATGAATGATGAACAGTTGTGCTAATATTGATAACTTTAATTAAAGACCATATGAGTTTGAACAAACATTCCATTAATGCCACTGGAAGAATTTTGTTCATAAATTGTAGTTGCAAGAATGTTAGCCAAAGTTCTGAGAATGTTTCCTGTTAGATGGGGATTTTGTGCGTAGTTAACACTGTGAAAACTCTAAGGAAAACAAGTAAAACTGTGTTCAGGAACAGCATGACTCAGACTTAAAATTTGCTGTATGACCTAAAAATTGCCATCACATCTGAGAGTGTCTTTCAGTATCAAAAATTAATTTGGTGGAGTTTGTTAGTTGGTCAGCGTTGGACTCATTAGAGTTCTTTTTGGGACAGGACATTGAGTTCCTAAAAGTGACTCCAGCTATAAGATGTTCATGTCTGTGCCAGTAATAGATGCTATAAAAATCACTCCTCACATCTGGAGCTTCATCAGCCTTCATGAATGAGCGTGAGCGGTTTCTCCAGACCTGGTTTAAAGTCCTCCTTGTTCTTCCACCAGTGAGTGGTGTGGAATCTCTGCGGTGGAAGGACCCGCGGGGGACGTGAACACATGAATCATGTGACTGAGTCAGCATTATTTCATTCAGCTGTTTTCCAAAATCATTTGAGATGTTCTACAACAACTTCAGTTACTCTGAAGATTCCAAAAAGTCACAGAATTCAAAAAATGCTGCTAAATAATTCTGAAAATACAAGGTGATGAATAAACAAAAAGTGATCATCAAAAACTAATTTCTGTGAAATGTTTTGCTTTAAAGGGGTCATGTATAAATATACATTGTCCTTTCCCTTTGAAGTGTTGCAAGCTCCTGGTGCATAAAGAAGAACTGTAAAGTTGGAAAGACTAAAGTCTCAAATCCGAAGAGATATTCTTTATCAAAGTTAAGACTCTGCCACAGCCCCCTAAAATGGCTCTTTCAAACACGCCCCCACATGTCTACATCACTATGTGGAAATATTTGTGTAATGCCGCCCAAATGTTCACGCAAAGAAAGAAGGCGTGGTTTCAGTAACTACAGTCAGTGTTGAAGAAGCCATGTCAGGGATATGCTGTGTGTATCTAGACGATAGCAAAAGCACTTTATTTGGCCTTTGGAAAATCTTTAAGATTACTTACAACAGAACAGCAACGCATTTATGGACTACCGTTTGTGAACCTAGGATGAAGAGGTAATTCTGACTTTGCTACGACAATCTGGCGCTCCTGAATCAGCTTCTGTAAGTATGTTTTGTTATTAGTTTAAGTATTTGTTATTGAATGTTCAAATGTGGAGTTTTGCCAGTAGTAACTGCCCATCGCGCGTGCGTGTGTGTGTGTGTGTGTGTGTGTGTGTGTGTGTGTGTGTGTGTGTGTGTGTGTGTGTGTGCGTATGTGCGTGTGTGTGTGTGTGCTCTTGTTTTTGTGACATATCAGGACAAAACTCTGTATAATGACATGGGTATGACACAGGTATTACAAGGAGCTCAAAACACTTATAAATTATACAGAAAATTATATTTTTTGAGAAAGTAAAAATGCACAAAGTTTCCTGTGAGGGTTAGGGTTAGGTGTAGGGTTGGTGTAGGGCCATAGAATATACAGTTTGTACAGTATAAAAACCATTATGCCTATGGGAGGTCCCCACTTTTCACAAAAACAAACGTGTGTGTGCGTGTGTGTGTGTGTGTGTGTGCCTGAGAGAGAGAGAGAGAGAGAGAGAGTGAGAGTGAGAGACGGTAACACAGTGTCAGCCGTCTTAACCGTCCTTTGCTTGTGTACTGTAAACTGTACTGTAAAGGGAAGTCGTGGCCTAACGGTTAGAAATGTGGGTTCAAATCCCGGGCCGGTAATACCATGACTTAGGTGCCCTTGAGCAAGGTATCGAACCCCCAACTGCTCCCCGGGCGCCACAGCATAAATTATGAACACTGCTCGGGGTGTGTGTTCACAGTGTGTGTGGTTGTGTGTTCACTGCTGTGTGTGTGCACTTTGGATGGGTTAAATGCAGAGCATGAATTCTGAGTATGGGTCACCATAATTGGCTGAATGTCACGTCACTTTAAACACATTGGTTGGAGATTTTGTCCAAATGCTTTCTATATATAGTTTAGTCGCATTCTGTCTTCAGCACTGCTGAGCTACTGTAAAGCTGCAGGACATCATGACATTAACCTCCTCAATGAACATCAAACCCACCAAAAAAGGAGCTCATTCTCTTTTAAATGAAATAAACAAATTCAGATCTAAAATCCTATTTTTCTGTGTCATTTCTGCAGATCATGGGATAAATGACAAATCAGAGTTGAAAAGTTCCAGAGCATCTGCTTCATAACATCCCAAGACTGCAGTCAGATAAACTGAGAGCACATGATGTTCGGAGGAACATCTGTAACTCAGAGAACACGCAGATCCTCCATGTCATTCAGCTCAGACAGTCCTCCACTAACAATTACCCATCAGCCTTCTGTGCTGCTAAAACTCACTAAACAAACTTCTCCTTCTCTTGGTGAGTTTAAACCCTTCAACTGAATTTCAAGAGGGGAAGGTCAAAGGTTATATTCTCGGTCAGGAAACAGCTGAGAGTGGAACTACACTGATAATGAGAATATTTACAGCTAAAAAAGCAGATCGGTTCCATCCTGTAAGGGCAATTTTGAAGGCCATGAATTTAGCAAACTCAGTCACCTTTCAGCACATGTGCCCAACAGATGCTGTCACTTTCAGAAACTCCCAAAGATTCCCATCATGCTGCAGGAGATGCTGTATATCTGTGTAAAAATGCCTGGTATCATTAAGACAGACAAACAGAAGATAGATAGAAAGATAAACAGAAATAGGATGGATGGATTTGTAAAGAAGGTTCAGGTTGTTCCTAAACTTAAACTTCCATCCTCACCTATCCCTCTGATAATGTAATGTGTGTTGGTTAGGGAGCCTGTGGTATGATGTATGATAAATGTCTTGTTAACTTTTGGCCGCTCACACTTGGAAATTCTGAATACAGCAGCCTCAAGAGAAGAAACTGTGAACTCTAAACACAAACACAGACAGAGAGAGAGAGAGTTTCCCTCTCCCCGCTGAATGGACAAATAATTATATTGTAAAAGATACATTCACACAATTGTTTTTCCCCCCGATACAAAGCCACTTTTTGATTACGTTATTCCCACAAAGGCACGATGGGCAGAGCAGGACGCCGGAGCAGCTAAGATTGCTCCATACGGACCTGAGAAAGAGAGAGAGAGAGAGAATTAGAGAGGGTTGGAGGTTTGTGAATGGACATATAATTATATGGCAAAAGAGACATACACAATTGTTTTCCCCCCGATACAAACCCACTTTTGATTACGTTATACCCACAAAAGCACGTTGGGCAGAGCAGCACGCCGGAGTGGCTCGGATTGCTCCATATGGACCTGAGAGAGAGAGAGAGAGAGAGAGAGAGAGAGAGAAAGGGAGAGGTTTGGAGGTTTGTGTTCTCTTTCTGTACAGAGGGGTGATGGAAAAGCCATATGGTCTAGAATCTTCTCTAATACATAACCAGAGAGAATGAGACAAAAAGTGGTACAATCTCAATTTGACCTCTTCTTGTACTTACTTTAAGTTAGTGTTTGTGGATGTTAGTGTCCAATCAAGTGAATTTTGAGCTATAAGATTTTCTAAAATACCATCTAAAATACTGTGGCATGAACCATCTGTCAAAATTCAGTCATTTACTTTCTGTAGGACATTTAATTCACCTCGAAACCTATATGACACATGGCTTTTTTACTAAGGAACAAAAAAAACATCAGTTTTCCATACAGTGAAACTGCATTGTGATCGGTCTAGTTCAGTTGCAATTTTGATGGTTTTACCTAAAAAAGACAGTATACCAAGCCATAAAACCAAACCTCAACTGCATGACTACACTAACATTATTTTAGGCCTCAAAACAAAAAGATTTTTGATTCAATGCATTATTCAAACTAATTATATTTCCGTGTCTATACTGGAAGCCAGTAATACAATAAAACTTTGGTGAGGAAGTTGCTTGCGGTGTCACAGATTACATAAACATATGAACTGGCGAAATAACTGAAAAGTGCTACTGGAACCAGCTGATTGACTGAGAAAACAAAATCTGCAAATAAACAGCCCCACCTGGTAGTCAACAGCCTAAAATAACTCAGATCACCTACAGCCATTCAAAGGATGTTTACATCAAACATTAAATGCAAGAATTAGATATTTTTGCTTTGTTTGTTTGAGAACAGTTGAGGGTAAAGCTAATCAGCAATCTCTAGTCTCGCTGTGTTGATCTACAGACCACCAGTGTGTGAGTCAACAGCTGTTGTCAACAAACTGGAATCTCCTTTCAAACAAACGCATGAAATAATAAGAACAACCACATCACACGTTGCACATCTGGATTTTTCAACTGATTAATTTACAATTTTGGAATAGTTCACACAAAAATTAAAATGTACTCACACTTTTAGCTTGGCATCATTGCTCATCAAATCCTCTGCTCATCAATCCTCTGCAGTGAATGGGTGCCGTCAGAATGAGAGTCCAAACAGCTGATAAAAACATCACAGTAATCCACACCACTCCAGTCCATCAGTTAATGTCTTGCAAAAAAAACAAAAAAAAGTGTTTGTATGCTTGTTTGTAATAAATCCATCATGGCATTTTAAGCATCACATCTAGCCAAAATATAAATCCATAATCCATAATACCTCTTCTTCCAGTGAAGAAGTTCATCACCTGTCCTCTCACGTCAAAATTCAATGATTTTTTTTTTTTTTTTTTTTACTGTTTTGGACTGTACAGTGCTTGGTCTGTGCATATTTCTCCCCTGATTCAGACAAGACGACTTTTTCACTGGAGAAAGCAATATTACAGATATAGAACTTGAAGATAAATTCATTCTGACGGCACCCATTCACTGCAGAGGATCCACTGGTGAGCAAGTGATGTAATGTTACATTTCTCCAAATCTGATGAAGAAACAAAAATCATCTACATCTTGGATGGCCTGAGGACGAGTTAAATTTCTGCTCATTTTCATTTTTGGATGAACTATTCCTTTAGATGTGTAATGATCAATAAGAGGACATTTTGAGGATGTTTGCCTATATAAATTAAGAAATAATAATCTATTTCTATTCAATAATCAATTAAAAATTTTGTCACTCAATAAACATTTTACCTCATAATATTCTTGCTTGCTTTCTCTTCTTTAATTTTGCATGACAATTTCACAGTCATATTGAGGAAGACGACATGCCGCTTGTACACTCATGCACACGTGCACAAACACAACATGCTCTCCCCGTGATGATGAAAGCCCTGGATCAGACAAAATAAATATCTATTAAGGACACTTAGGGGATATAAACCATTTACATACACACAAACATCACCTACATACCCACTGGCAGATGTAAAGATGGCCACGTCTGATGTGGCAAATAAAATAACTGTTCTCGCTGATCATTACTTTACAAGAGAGGGATGGAAAGAACAACTGCATAGAAGAAAAACACAAATAACAGTTTTGATCACTCATTCTCCATACAAAACTTATACTTTCAAGACCAAATTAAACATTTAATTGAATCCTCCTATATACCTTTCATTAAAACCAAAATCTGTCTTGAAATGGCATTTAAAACCTATAAAATAAATAGTTTATTTGCCTGTTCATAACACCAATGAGATTATTTTTGCAAAAAAAAAAAAACTACAATCAAATAAAAATTTTTACGCTATTATGTTTTAAATCTCCATTAAGATGGAATAGCAGTAAAATAATCTACACATTTTATTGTAAAATAAAAAGTTTCTTAAGTTTTGATTTTCAATAAAATAAAATATAAAATCTCCATTAAGATTATGATGCTCAATAAAATAATAAAATAAAATAAACTTAATTTTACATAGCTAATACACATTTCACTTACTGTTTTTGGCATACTTGTTGGGATATATTTGGACAGGGGACCTTTTAAGGCAAGTCAGTTAACTTGGTGAGCATTACATTACAGGTTTCCAGTATGATTAAGTGTCTCTGTATTTCATTGTGTGCATGTTGATTTTTCCTAATGAGGTTTTATTGAAGTACTAGAGCTGCAGTGGATTTTCTACTCAGGTCTGGTTACTCATGCTGCTGGGAAATCTGTGTGTGATTGCTAGTGTGTCCCCACTGGATCCAACATTAGAGGGGAAAATATGAGTAATACATGACTTTGTAGGTTGTGAATAATGATTGGAGAACACCACTCAGTTAAGGTGAACCCCACAGAGCAGCTCCGCAATGAGCCCAGTGAGGCCAGTTACAGAGCTGCGCAAGGGGGACTACATCTGTAACATGTAATGCACCAGCTGAAAAACCACATCAGCAGTTCCTGCTTGGAAAAAACAGGTCATACAAGCTTAGGGTGGTCATGACAGGTTTTGGAGCCCAGTGGATCAAAGATCTGTACCAGCTTGGACCAGAGAGAAGCTTCAGCAACCACTTCAAACTGGCAAAGACAAGTAATATTTCCAATGTACATTCAGTATAAAATGCGGTTGCAAAAATAAACCTTCTTGATTCATTTTGGCTGAGTGTGTGTTTATTTTAGAGAATTATACTGTGTATTGTCTTTTCCCAAGGAATAATGAGGACAGGCATCTTTCAATCAAATTTGGTTTGTAAACATGTGTCATGTCACGCGTGTGTGTGTTTGTTTACGTGTGTGGTGGAAACAGGAAATGAATGTTTTTAACGGTGTTTGGAAAGGTTCATCTTAAATTGTCCATCAGGTTTAAAGTCTGTTTTACGTTTGCCCAAAGTCGCTCTCTTTTCTGCCAATGAGAAGAGAAAGAAACTTGACATGTCAGCAAATTAAAGCAAAAAGTTTGATATATATACAAAACCAGATTCCCCAAAAAGTTGGAACACTGTACAAATTGTGAATAAAAACAGAATGCAATGATGTGGAAGTTTCAAATTTCAATATTTTATTCAAAATACAACATAGATGACATCAAATGTTTAAACTGAGAAAATGTATCATTTTAAGGGAAAAATAAGTTGATTTTAAATTTCATGGCATCAATACATCTCAAAAAAAAGTTGGGACAAGGTCATGTTTACCACTGTGTGGCATCCCTTCTTCTTTTTATAACAGTCTGCAAACGTCTGGGGACTGAGGAGACAAGTTGCTCAAGTTTAGGAATAGGAATGTTGTCCCATTCTTGGGTGAAAGATCTTGACTGCAGTCTGGCCATTTCAGTACCCGGATCCTTCTTCTACGCAGCCATGATGTTGTAATTGAAGCAGTATGTGGTCTGGCATTGTCATGTTGGAAAATGCAGGGTCTTCCCTGAAAGAGACGACGTCTGGATGGGAGCATATGTTGTTCTGGAACTTGGATATACCTTTCAGCATTGATGGTGTCTTTCCAGATGTGTAAGCTGTCCATGCCACACACACTCATGCAACCCCATACCATCAGAGATGCAGGCATCTGAACTGAGCGCTGATAACAACTTGGGTTGTCCTTGTCCTCTTTAGTCTGAATGACATGGCGTCCCATGGCGTCCCAGCGTCCCAAGAACTTCAAATTTTGATTCATCTAATCACAGAACAGTTTTACCATTTGCCACAGTCCATTTTAAATGAGCCTTGGCCCAGAGAAAACACCTGTGCTTCTGGATCATGTTTAGAGATGGCTTCTTTTTTGACCTATAGAGTTTTAGACGGCAAAGGCAAATGGCACGATGGATTGTGTTCACCGACAATGTTTTCTGAAAGTATTCCTGAGCCCATGTTGTGATCTCCATTACAGTAGCATTCCTGTATGTGATGCAGAGCCGTCTAAGGGCCCGAAGATCACAGGCATCCAGTATGGTTTTCCAGCCTTGACGCTTACGCACAGAGATTGGTCCAGATTCTCTGAATCTTTGGATGATATTATGCACTGTAGATGATGATAACTTCAAACTCAGCATTGGGGGAATTGGTGATCCTCTGCCCATCTTGACTTCTGAGAGACACTGCCACTCTGAGAGGCTCTTTTTATACCCAATCATGTTCCCAATTGACCTAATAAGTTGCAAATTGGTCCTCCAGCTGTTCCTTATATGTACATTACATTTTTCCGGCCTCTTATTGCTACCTGTCCCAACTTTTTTGGAATGTGTTGCTCTCATGAAATCCAAAATGATCTAATATTTGGCATGACATGTCAAAATGTCTCACTTTCAACATTTGATATGTTATCTATATTCTACTGTGAATAAAATATAAGTTTATGAGATTTGTAAATTATTCCATTCATTAATGTTATGTTCACCAAGGCTGCATTTATTTGATCACAAATGCAGTAAAACTCTAATATTTTGAAATGTTATTACAACTGAAAATATATGGTTTCTATTTGAATATATTTTTAAATATTATTCATTCCTGAGATTCAAAGCTGAATTTTCAGCATCATTAGGCCTACTCCAGACTTCAGTTTCACATGATCCTTCAGAAATCATTCTAATATACTGATTGGCTGCTCAAGAAATATTTCTTGTTATAAATATTAAAATCATTGTGCTGCTTCATATTATAGAAAATACTGCTCTTTTCATATATATACAGTACAGACCAAAAGTTTGGAAACATTACTATTTTGAATGTTTTTGAAAGAAGTTTCTTCTGCTCGTCAAGCCTGCATTTATTTGATCAAAAATACAGAAAAAACAGTAATATTGTGAAATATTATTACAACTTAAAATAATAGTTTTCTATTTGAATATACTTTTAAAAAATAATTTATTCCTGTGATGCAAAGCTGAATTTTCAGCATCATTACTCCAGCCTTCAGTGTCACATGTAACATCCAGTCTGTCACATGATCATTTAGAAATCATTCTAATATTCTGATTTATTATGAGTGTTGAAACAGTTCTGCTGTCTAATATATTTGATGAATAAAAGGTTAAAAAGAACTGCATTTATTCAAAAAAAAAAAAATTCTAATAATATATTTTCTTTACTATCACTTTTTATCAATTTAACACATCCTTGTTGAATAATAGTATTGATTTTATTTTAAAAAAAGAAAGAAAAAAATTACTGACCCCAAATTACTGACCAATAGTGTATATTGTTATTACAAAATATTTATATTTTAAAAACATTTTTTTTTTACTTTTTATTCATCAAAGTATCCTAAAAAAGTATCACATGTTCTGAAAAAATATTAAGCAGCAGAACTGTTTCCAACTTTGATAATGAATCATCATATTAGAATGATTTCTAAAGGATCATGTGATAATGATCCTAAAAATTCAGCTTTGCATCACAGAAATAAATGATAATTTAAAGTATAATAAATTTAAAAACAATTATTTTAAATTGTAATAATATATCACAATATTACATTTTTTTCTGTATTTTAATCAAATAAATGCAGGCTTGATGAGCAGAAGAAACTTCTTTCAAAAACATTAAAAATAGTAATGTTTTCAAACTTTTGGTCTGTACTGTATATATATATATATATATATATATATATATATATATATATATATATACACACACACACACACACTCACTCACCGGCCACTTTATTAGGTACACCGGTTCAATTGCTTGGTAACACAAATTGCTAATCAGCCAATCACATGGCAGAAACTCAATGCATAATGGCATCTAGAGCTGGTGAAGATGACCTGGTGAAGTTCAAACCGAGCATCAGAATGGAAAAGAAAGGGGATTTTAAGTGACTTTGAACGTGGAATGGTTGTTGGTGTCAGACGGGCTGGTCTGAGTATTTCAAAAACTGCTGATATACCTGGATTTTCACACACCATCTCTAGGGTTTGCAGAGATTGGTCCGAAAAAAAGAGAAAATATCTAGTGAGCAGCAGTTGTGTAGACGAAAATGCCTTGTTGATGTCAGAGGAGAATGGGCAGACTGATAATAGATAGGGCAACAGTTACTCAAATAACCACTCGTTACAACCAAGGTATGCAGAATACCATCTCTGAACACACAACTCATCGAGCCCTGAAGCAGATGGGCTACAGCAGCAGAAGACCACACCGGGTGCCGCTCCTGTCAGCTAAGAACAGGAAACTGAGGATACAGTTCACACAGACTCACCAAAATTGGACGATAGAAGATTGGAATTGTTGCCTGGTCTGATTAGTCTCGATTTCTGCTGCGACATTCAGATGGTGGAGTCAGAATTTGGCGTACATAACATGAAAGCATGGATCCATCCTGCTTTGTTTCAACGGTTCATGCTGCTGGTAGTGGTTTAATGGTGATATTTCCTTGGAATACTTTGGGTCCCTTAGTATCAATTGAGCATCTTTAAACACCACAGCCTACCTGAGAATTATCTTCTGATGGCTACTTAAAGCAGTATAATGCACCATGTCACAAAGTTCAAATCATCTCAGACTGGTTTCTTGAACATGACAATGAGTTCACTTTACTCAATGGCCTCCACAGTCACCAGATCTCAATCAAATAGAGCAGCTTTGGGATGCGGTGGAACTAAGATTCACATCATTGATGTGTAGATGACCAGTCTGCAGCAACTGCGTGAGGCTATCATGTCAATATGGACCAACATCTCTGAGGAATGTTTCCAAAACCTTGTTCAATCTATGCCATGAAGAATCAAGACATTTCTGAAGGCCAAAGGGGGTCCAACCCGGTACTAGCAAGGTGTACCAGTTAGTGTGTGTGTGTGTATATATATATATATATATATATATATATATATATATACAACCCGAATTCCGGAAAAGTTGGGACGTTTTTTAAATTTTAATAAAATGAAAACTATAGGAATTTCAAATCACATGAGCCAATATTTTATTCACAATAGAACATAGATAACATAGCAAATGTTTAAACTGAGAAATTTTACACTTTTATCCACTTAATTAGCTCATTTAAAATTTAATGCCTGCTACAGGTCTCAAAAAAGTTGGCACGGGGGCAACAAATGGCTAAAAAAGCAAGCAGTTTTGAAAAGATTCAGCTGGGAGAACATCTAGTGATTAATTAAGTTAATTGATATCAGGTCTGTAACATGATTAGCTATAAAAGCTTTGTCTTAGAGAAGCAGAGTCTCTCAGAAGTAAAGATGGGCAGAGGCTCTCCAATCTGTGAAAGACTGCGTAAAAAAATTGTGGAAAACTTTAAAAACAATGTTCCTCAACGTCAAATTGCAAAGGCTTTGCAAATCTCATCATCTACAGTGCATAACATCATCAAAAGATTCAGAGAAACTGGAGAAATCTCTGTGCGTAAGGGACAAGGCCGGAGACCTTTATTGGATGCCCGTGGTCTTCGGGCTCTCAGACGACACTGCATCACTCATCGGCATGATTGTGTCAATGACATTACTAAATGGGCCCAGGAATACTTTCAGAAACCACTGTCGGTAAACACAATCCGCCGTGCCATCAGCAGATGCCAACTAAAGCTCTATCATGCAAAAAGGAAGCCATATGTGAACATGGTCCAGAAGCGCCGTCGTGTCCTGTGGGCCAAGGCTCATTTAAAATGGACTATTTCAAAGTGGAATAGTGTTTTATGGTCAGACGAGTCCAAATTTGACATTCTTGTTGGAAATCACGGACACCGTGTCCTCCGGGCTAAAGAGGAGGGAGACCTTCCAGCATGTTATCAGCGTTCAGTTCAAAAGCCAGCATCTCTGATGGTATGGGGGTGCATAAGTGCATACGGTATGGGCAGCTTGCATGTTTTGGAAGGCTCTGTGAATGCTGAAAGGTATATAAAGGTTTTAGAGCAACATATGCTTCCTTCCAAACAACGTCTATTTCAGGGAAGGCCTTGTTTATTTCAGCAGGACAATGCAAAACCACATACTGCAGCTATAACAACAGCATGGCTTCGTCGTAGAAGAGTCCGGGTGCTAACCTGGCCTGCCTGCAGTCCAGATCTTTCACCTATAGAGAACATTTGGCGCATCATTAAACGAAAAATACGTCAAAGACGACCACGAACTCTTCAGCAGCTGGAAATCTATATAAGGCAAGAATGGGACCAAATTCCAACAGCAAAACTCCAGCAACTCATAGCCTCAATGCCCAGACGTCTTCAAACTGTTTTGAAAAGAAAAGGAGATGCTACACCATGGTAAACATGCCCCCGTCCCAACTATTTTGAGACCTGTAGCAGAAATCAAAATTGAAATGAGCTCATTTTGTGCATAAAATTGTAAACTTTCTCAGTTTAAACATTTGATATGTTATCTATGTTCTATTGTGAATAAAATATTGGCACATGTGATTTATATACACTATATATATATTTATGGATTATATATTTATATGCATAAAACAATTACACGTTATATATAAATACATACTTAACAAAAAAGAATTAACTGTTTTTCAGTGCATGAATGTAAATTCATACAATTTTTGGGATGTAATCTGTCCCCTTAAGAGTTATATATCATAAAGTTGCTGGTCTGTATGACATCACCTTACACAAATGTACACACACACCCAGCTCTCACTTGTAGTCTAATCTTTAGGAAAATTGCCTTTGGGTTTTTGAACTTTGTAATCTGGAGCTCTGAACAGCTTTATTTCATGTGTCACTGTCGGTGAAACATTTCATCATTTCATCCTGCAATCCAAGTGCTTCTAAACATGCAAACAGGGTCAGAGAGTCAGCGTGTGCAAACTTAATCAATGCTACATTACACAACTATAAACAATTAATTTTTTACACACTGATTGAGTCTTCAGGCGTCTGCATTCGCATGCTTCGTTGGCATAATGAAAACAGGATTAATGCAACTAATTATTGTAACATAGTGCAACACATTGCACGTTACGCGACGTTTCCTTGTGGTGAATCATGACGAGGGGAACATGAATGAGTCACTGAACTTCAAATCATTATCATAGCAAACACCCAATTCATAACAACCACCAAGCCATAAATTTAAAGCCATAAAAAACAGCTGCTCCTCTCCAGATCCGATCAACACTCATGAAGACGTTTACAAACAGACCATGTTTCTGAAACTTTCTCATGGTCTGAGCGGATGCAACATGGACTGCAGGATATACAGAGAGAGTTCTGAAGACTTTAGAGAGGGTTAAAGTCCCACTTTGTTCTCAACATGTGTTTATCTGAAAGAAATGCAAAACACAGACACAAAAGAATGCATAAGGAACTAGTTTTGGGGAAGAACTAACCAGAAAAAGTTATGCACTTATAGCAATTTGCAGCAAAGAAGCAATCATAAGTGATTTATTTTCAATGAGAGCTGGCAATTAAAGTGACATGACACAGTGACCGCTGATGATGCAACAAAGCAATTTAATTTGGCTTAATGGAACTTTGCAATAAAATGCAACACTGCTGTTTTTGTCACATTGTATTGCATACAGCCAAGATGCAAGTGAATCAGTTTATTCATTTGTTCATTTTAATGAATTACTCAAAAAAAGATTCATTGAATCATTTAAGTCTCTGTAAAATTTGTATATTTATGTATATTTTTCAATAAGTAAATTTCACTTTTAAGCACAAACCTTATTTAATATTGATACTTTTATGCTTAAAAACAATTTTCCAGCAGGATAAGAAACATAAACCAATAATACAATTATTTATATAGTACATTAGCATGCTTTTTATGTGTAGTCAAGATTACGGACAACATTTAATAATTTAATAAATCAGTAACCAAATAAACTGGTTTATTTTGAAATCATTAAATATTATTCAATTAATAAATATTTTTAAAAAGCTATTTTATTAGTCTAAATATTCAATTTTAAAATATACTATACTGTAACTACTTCAAATTATAAATAGTTTAAACTGTGGTAAATTTTCAAAGTAGCTTAACCAACACTGTGGAAGAAGAAAAGACAGAAAAGATAGAACTTCTATTCGTTCACATCCAGTGCAGTGAGAGAGGGTGTGGTTTACCAAAGAGGGGCGTGGCTTTTTCTCCTCTCTCTCCTTTCTTCTTTTCTCTCCCTCCCCCTTTCTTTCTCCATACAGTTGCTGTAACAGCAGAAACATATGTGCTCTCTCTGACATCATCTGAGCTTGCTGCACGGTCCAGCAGGAGGGTGGGGGACGCATGGTGAATGCACAGAACAAACTTCAGTGCTTCTTTTGGACTTTTCATCAACTTCCAATTCATGTGTATTTATCAATGTAATTTCTATGTAATACTGGTTCAGATTTTATGCCATTTTTGCATTGCTTTGTGTGTGTGTGGTATGTACTGTGTTCTAGCTATGTGTGTGTGTGTGTGTGTGTGTGTGTGTGTGTGTGTGTGTGTGTGTGTGTGTGTGTGTGTCTTGGCACCTTTATGCATGACTGGAGCTCTGCTATTTCACCTGGAGCCTAACGTTAAACTGAGCCAATGAAAGCACACCTGAGCCACCCAAAACAGCCAATCACAGCGGAGGGGATGGACTTTGGAAATGCTGAAAAAGCACCACACATAAGTTATAAACGAGGGAAAGACAGGCCAGAGAAGTGAGACAGACAAGATTCCTTCAGAGAAAATGACTCACGTGGCACTGAATTTGTGTCAGAGCTTTTTACACATAACACGCTCTGCTCCTGAGGACCTGGTTCTGCCCGATCTGGACTCCTCTCAGGGGGCTGGATGTGATGAAAAGCGGGGTGGGTGATGGCGGGATAGACCCCACACCCCTCCTCTGGCGAAAATGTAAAGAGCTTTCCTGGAACTATTGAGAGTTTCCAAACTTTTTTCCAAAGACAAATGACAACTGGTCTGAAATGGAGAGAAACGGAGAATTAGACAGCAGAAAAGACAAATAAGAGGAGGATGAGAGGAGAGAGAGAAACAGGATTAGATTACAACAGAAACCTACATTTCCTACATCACATCAGAACAGACCATTAATCAAACAGGGTGAAGCCTATTTTGAACATTGTAACATTATTTTCACAGTAATTAAGCACATTTGACCAGTTTATCACTGTGAAGTGCTAAAAGTAATTATATAAAACAATATGTATATATTTAAATATTTAGGTAAGGCAAGGCAAGTTTATTTATATAGCAGATTTCGTACACAATGGTAATTCAAAGTGCTTTACATGAAAGTAAAATAATCATAAAAAATAAAACAAGGAATTAAAAAACTGATTTAAAATAAATTTAAAAGTGCAATCTTTTCGGGTTGCATAAAATACAGTGCAGTCAGTTCGAATGTAGCACAGTGATCATTCAGTAAATGCACAGCTAAACGGATGAGTTTTGAGATTGAAAAGTGGCTAATGTTTTAACACATCTGATCTCTTCTGGAAGCTGATTCCAACTGCGGGGTCATAACTATTTTTGTGTGAACTCTTGGTATTTCTAACTGACTCGATCCTAATGATCTGAGTGGTCTGTTAGGTTTATATTCAGTGAACATATCTGCAATGTATTTCGGTCCTAGGTCATTGAGTGATTTATAAACGAGTAAAAGTACTTTAAAATCAATCCTAAATGTAACTAGAAGCCAGTTTAAGGACCTGAGGACTGGTGTAATATGCTCAGATTTTCTGGTTCTAGTCAGAATCCTGGCAGCAGCGTTCTGGATGAGCTGAAGCTGTCTAATGGTCTTCTTGGGAAGGCCGGTGAGGAGACTATTACAATAGTCCACCCTGCTGGTGATGAAGGCATGAACAAGTTTCTCCAAGTCTTGACTGGAAACAAAACTAATCTAATTCTTCCAATGGTTTTAAGATGATAGTATGCTTTGACATGACTACTGAAACTATGGTTTTTCTCCAGAACCACACCAAGATTCCTGACTTGATTTTTAGTTGTTAGACCCCTAGAGGCAAGGTATACATTCACCTTGAGAACTTCAACTTTGTTTCCAAATGCAATGACTTCAGTTTTTCCTTGTTTAACTGAAGAAATTTCAAAGTTAGATAAAGTTAGCTAAATCTGGGTATCATCAGCATAGCTGTGAGTATATACAGTCTAAACAAGAGCAGTGCTAGAATCGAGCCTTGTGGGACTACGCATGTCATGGACATCCACTTAGACTTATGCTCTCCTAGACTCACATAATATCCTCTCCCTTCTAAGTATGACCTGAACCATTTGAGCACCATCCCAGAAAGTCCGACCCAGTTTTCCAGTCTCTCTAGAAGTATGTAATGATTGACAGTGTCAAACGCAGCATGGAGATCTAGCAATATCAGCACTGATATTTTGCCAGAATCAGAATTTAAGCAAGAATTTAATCTTAATGTGAGCTGTCTCTGTGCTGTGAATATAATTTATTGTATGTTTAGATATATTATATAAATTAAATTTTATGGGAATGTCACAACTGAGAAAAGGTGAGTTTTAAAAGTAAAAAAGTCCAGACATATTACATGAAGTAAAATACAAAAAATAATGCCACAAAGTAACACATAAACTTGTCCTAATTTCTTAACATCGCCTAATTCATTTTACTGTAATGCAAAAAATCATTACTATGTGAAAAGAAGTATATTGATAAATATTCATACATATTTTGTTCACTCGATTTATAACCTGTGTGCTCGATTTACTAATTCATTCCATCGATTTGCTAAATCGTGCTCACAATTTATTAAATCGAGGGAACGAATTAGTAAATCGTGACCACAATTTATTTATTTTTTCTTGCATGTCATGTTGCAAATTTTCCTGAGATTCACACTTCTCAAACTCTGTTGCACTAACTTCCTATACAAGTGAATGTGATGCTTTTCTGATTGAAGAGAATGATATGGTGAGGCTGAAACATATAATATGTCTATACCATAAAACCAGCATCCACATTTGTGCAGATGGAAACTTCTCAGCCGTCAGTAAAGAAAACACGGCACGCTTGCAGTTTAAACCTATAATCAGCTGGCTTCTCTCTGCTGGGGCTGTGGTGCGGTGGGACAGCATTTAGGGTTCAGTAATGGTCACTGTCAGTCCTCTCGCTCAGAGACACGGACACAACAGCGGTGTAAATCACAGCTCAGATGAGGAGCAGGTCAGTTTTGAACCGTTTGAACAGATTCCTCTGGATTGCGGTCTGGGAACACACACACACACACACACACACGTTCACTAAAGGACTGCTGTATTTGAAAAGCCTTGGCCTGGGGACGCCTGTGTCATTTGGATGTCAGCAGGTGTGACATTAACCATGATTTATGACATTTTAATTCAAAGTACAACTTTCCTCTGCTGTTTTTCCCTTTCAGTGAAACCTGACAGAACATTCCAGACTGACATCACCATAGACAGCCATTAACGACTCTCAGATGACAATGAGGACTTTAAAAAGGTACAATGGTGCTAGCATGATTTAAGACATATATATAGCAATTCCTTGAAATTATAGTATCTAAAGCACCTTGAAGTAGCAAAAATAGCTTGCCTACAAAAAAAGCACCATGGCACTATCATGCTATTTTGGACAATGGTACTAATATGATTTTTTGTAACTGTACCGTGGTAGTTTGGACACGTACCATACTATCATGTTATTTTGAACACATACTGTTTCCCTGAACTACACCATGCTCCCATGGTACTATCATGTTATTTCAGTGTCAATGTATTTCAGACATGTGTCATGGTACTAATATTGTGCTATTTTTGGACACGTACCATTGTATTATTGTGATATTTTGGATATATACCCCTATACTACCATGATATTTTAGATAAGTACTGTACCATGGTACTATCATGGTATTTCGGATATGTCACTTATATTATTGGGATATTCTGAACATGCACCATAGTATTACCATTATATTTTGGACATGTACTGTACTATGGTATTTTGGTTGTGTACCCTGATATTGCTGGGATATTCTGAACATGCACCATTGGAATACTGCATACAAACCATGGTACATAAATTTCGGTACTATAGTATAATCATTTAATTTGACACCACTACAGTACTTTTTTGTAGTGAAATATGTATTTACATGGTACTTTAGAAAATACCATGGTATTCATGATACATTTCCAAAATTATGATGATCATGAAGGCTGTCTTTCATCAGACCTCAGTTGTTCTTCTGTTCTGTATACGTCTTAACTTCTCTCTCTTTCTCTTTCAGTCCTTAGGTTTGAGAACCACAGGAGCCAAGAAATCCATGGAGAACGTCCAGCTAGAAAGAGAGGGAGAGAGAGATTGAAAAACACTGGGGGAACATTTAACTTCAATGGAAACGAGAGAATCAGAAACAATTGATTATGAGAGGAAGGTAGAGAATGTTCTTCATGTTTTCTCCTGCTGTATAAAGACAATTGACTTTTCGCACCATTTTTTCTTTATTCATGCCCCCCTCTCTCTCTTTTCAGTAGACAGCCTGACTCACTCCATAAAATCACTGAGGGCTCTGGGGTTTTGAGAGCTGGAAAATATTCTCTGGCTTTTTTTTCCATTATTAAGCGACTCCTAAAACCCCAGGATCAACATTGAGGGAGGGAAAAGAGGGGAAGCATATGGAAAGGCAATGAGATAGTGGAGAAATGTGGGGGTAAATGTGTGTAGCTTTGGTTGATGTGTCAACATCCGGATATGTTCTGATTTACTGCCAAACATTGTTATTTTACAGTCCAGCTTTGCTGAATTGCTTCATTTAGCTGGTTGTCTCTAGGTTAGTGTGTCTAGATTGGTGTGCATGTGTGTGTTTAGTTTAGTGTTGATGGATGACAGCAATGGAGAGGTGATTCTTTTTCCAGACAGCTTCTTCTGTAAACACTAACACACACACACACACAAAACCTCTCAGAAATCACCCGTGAATGTCAAAGGGGGGCTGCTGATGTGGAACCCTGAGTAGGGATGTTTTCCTGTTGAGTCATTCCAGACAGAGCGAACATACCCTGGGACACAGAGTTCCAGCCTCTCCTTACCATCCTCTACCCCCTCAAGCTAGGCTGTAAATAAATCGTTGATTTGCTATGCTGGTTTGTTCATAACAAAACTCCCAAAGATGATTGGTTATTTAGTTGGAGATATGTTTTAAAGTGGCCATCGGATGCTACATGCACTTTTACAAGTTGTTTTAACTCTTGTGTGTGTTGAATGTGTACACAACCACCAATGACAAAGATACACCCAGTGTTCTTTTTTTAATCTTGTTACATCATTTCCGCTTTCTCAAATTGAGCCAATCAAAGATGCCTGTCAGTGTGACATCATAAAGTCAGGCCCCTCCCACGATTGTTTGATTGCAAAGTCTCAGCACAGACTGGTGTCGTACCTTAGACCTGCCATCAGTCTGCCAATGCTTCACCACCTGAGCAGGTGTAAACAAGAATGTCTCTGATTAAGCGATTGAGGTGTTTTGTTGTTGGATGTAATAATTAACATAGCAGTCATCATTTACTCCAGATATCTGAGCCGCTGAAGTGAAAGTGAAAGAAAGTGACATGACATTCAGCCAAGTATGGTGACCCATACTCAGAATTCATGCTCTGCAATTTAACACATCCAAAGTGTACACAGAGCAGTGAACACACACACACATACACACTGTGAACATGCACCCGGAGCAGTGGGCAGCCATTTATGCTGCGGCGCCCAGGGAGCAGTTGGGGGTTCAGTGCCTTGCTCAATGGCACCTAAGTCATGGTATTGCTGGCCCAAGACTCGAACCCACAACCCTAGGGTTAGGAGTCAAACTCTCTAACCACTAGGCCATGACTTCTCCACAATGACGAAGACGCAGTGGATTACATTTGTTTTTGAAGGGAATGCGCCCCGATCTACCTAAATGCATCTATCTTTGCACAAGTCATTTGTGATCCAGCTTCACCTCCAGAAATGAGTGTAAAGGTTTTTTTAATGAATTTTTGCAAATCGCCTTTCCCAATAATGTGGTAGCGACATGCAATTGAGCAGCTTGCTGTAGTTCTCAAACTGAGAGCAATCATTCAAATCCTACCCCGAAAGCTATAATACTGACAGTAAACCATGTGAATATTCTAGAACTCAAAAATCAACTGAAAGTTTCACTTTCGAAGTATGAAGGACTAAAACCCACATATATCTAACAGACAGTTTTAGAACTCACAATGAACTATATAAATCTTCTAGAACTGATGAAAAGTGTATAACTCCTAGAACTCCCACAAAGTTATAGAACTAACAGTGAACCATGTGAATGTTCTAGAACCTAAAAATCTACAGCAGTAAGTCTGTTAGAAGTGGATTCCACATAAATCGTTGCCATGCTCAAGGGCACCTCAGTCATGGTATTGCCGGCCCAAGTCTCAAACTCACAACCTTAGGGTTAGGAGTCAAACTCTCTAACCACTAGGCCACAACTTCCCAAACTGATAGCAAGTGTATAAACCCAAGAAGCCACATTTATCACCCTGAAAGTATGTGAACTGTGTGAATGTTTTGTGAACTCAAAAAAACAACACAAAGTTCCACATTAGGCAGTGTGCAAATACTCAAACCTACATATATCCCATTGAAAATGTCTGAACTGACAATGAACCATGTAAATCTTCTAGAACTGATAGTGAGTGTATAACCCCTGGATCCTACATTTATCCCTCTGAAAAGTTCTGACAGTGAATCATATCATTGTTCTAAAACTCAAAGCCAACCACCTGAAAAGTGCAAAACTCACAGCCAGCAGGCTGAATGTGGATCAGTGAAGTAAAGAGCAGGGGAATCCCTGCTTGGAGCACTTTGTCTGGGCACTGCTATGCCCCTCAGAGGCGACTTCACAGAGCTCCCCTGGAGTGAGAAACAGACGGGAAAATCAGACAGAACATAGAGTGGGTGAGATCTGAACTGGCGGCTGGATTGGTAACAGAACAAGAATGTGGAAAAAATTACACACAAATAAGCAACCCACCCCCCATCAGCCGTTTCTGCTTCTTTCACTCCCTCTTTCTGTCTCTCCCTTCTCTTTTTTCCCTCTCTCCTCTTTAACGTGTTAACCATCTGTGGTAGACTACATTCTTTCCACCTTATCCCGTGGGTCAAGCAAATCATTTCACCATCTCTCTTCCAGACTACAGAAGGAGTGAGTGTACATTCACGTTTCTCTGTGTGTTGCCTTTGAGGGGGAAAAAATAACAATGAATGAGTTAGTTTATCCAGAAACGTGCAGATTTGGAGAGGGCCGAGGACAGATAAAGATGGAAAGAAAGAGAGAATGCAACGTTATTGTCATCTGGGCTGTCTACTCCGCAATGTTACATGCTAGCAGCGCGGACAGATTCATTGCTTATGCCTGAAGTTTTCATTCTAATTTCATTCCCTTGTTTTTCCCATGTCTTTGGTACACAAACAAAGAACAAGAGATGAAAGAGTTTGTTGGCCTATTCCAAATATATAATCATCTATGGGAGTGGATGATGTCTGTCTCATGTCTAACACTGTGTATGGACTCAAAAGCACCAAAATATGACTCATAAATTCATTTTTTAAAGAGCATGATTATAATTTTTTTTAAAGATGTCAAAAGCACTATCTTTACAGATATTGATTACATTTATGTTTGCTGTGCTGTTCTTTTCTAAAACTTGTAGGCCTACTCTTTACAAAGTAATGCATTGTGGGAAACTCAGTAAAAGGGAGAAAGGCAAACCCAGATGCTGCCTGTGTGGTAATGATTTCATTTGCGGAGCTTGTCACGTGACCGCTTGTGGAGTTTGAGGAAGATCTGCCCACTAGTGGCCATAAGAGACACTGCATGCAGACACTCTCCTGGTCCCCATACGAACCCTTCTACTCACAGTTACAGAGAAACAGAGTGCACCGCCATAGGATATGAAAAAACACTTTTTTATATATATATAAGTTAGTTTTACTCGTGCATAAATAATTTCATTCCATTTGTACTTATCTGAAAATGACTACTTGTAGTTTTTCTTTAGTTTTACAATACTTAACATCACAGGTTGCTCGATCTGCATCACAACACATAACTGTATGTAACACAACACATACTGTAAATAATCCAAATTTAATGACAAATTCACAACAGTATCACAGTATTTTTGGCTGAAAGTGAATTTGCCATGTTTTGTTAAAGATAAGTTTTTTTTTTTCAGAAGAAAACGCCAATAACACAGACCAGTACCAAATGACAACAAAAATCGATCACAATTTAATTTGAAAAGTTCTAGTTTATGAAACCAGGGGAGATACGACTGGTTTCCTTAACTGGATGTCCTCATGAGTTAATGGCTTCCAAATGGGTGCAGGAGAGGTGTTTGTGCATGTCTGTGGAGGTGAAACAGAAAAAAATAATAATTGTCGACTGGAAACAGGATTTCCTCCGGCCAGCTGTCAGAATTCCCACCCACCCACCAAGTCCGAGATACTCCAGAACCAGGTTTTGGTCCTGAAATCTCCATTGGATCGGTCTGCCTGTATTTGAAGGAGCAGAATCAGCTGTGGGAATTGAGTCGTCGATATTTGTCCTCCATCCTCAGACAGAATCACAATACCTCTTTTTCTCAGAATGTTTAATAGTTCTCTCCACTGGCCAAACATCTTAAAGAAGTGAAATAATTTGCTTGGGCCAACAGTCAATTAAACAGTTTACTGTCATTATACAGAAAATCGGACCGCATAATTCTGCGCTCAACCAATCAGAATCAATCATTTCACAGCCTGTGTAATATAATTGGTAAGATCGTTTATTATTTCATTTCTTTTGACTTTCTTTGGAGGTGTTCAAACCTTAAACAGATTTGATTATAACAGAAGATAAGATAAATATAACAGATTTGATTGACAATTTGTAGATTGTTATTCCTTAATACTTAGTTCTATATTTTATTATCTGTGTTTTTGTTCTGTCGCTGTCATTCTGTTGCATTGTGGAAGCTTCTGTCATGAAAACAAATTCTTCATATCTGTAAACATATCTGGCAATAAAGCTCATTCTGATTCTGATTCTGATCATTCATACCCTAGTTCTGTCCAGCAGCAGACCTCCATCTCTCTCTCCTTTCCATTCTCTCCCCCTCCTTTCACTATCCGTGCTGGTGGTGCAGATATGCCAAGCGCGTTTGTACTCTTCCCTCACGTTCTTGCGGTTCTCTCTCTCTTTCGTTCTGAAACTTGAGCATTTCCAGATGTGCGCTGGAACAGAGGGGTGGTGATGTCATCATGGGCTTTGCTTCCTGCACTGTCTCTGCATCCAAAAATCAGTCACACACACACACAAAAGCCAAAGAGGAAGATATAAAAGGGGGAACATTTGCCTTGGATGTAGAGAAGGGGAGGAAACAAAAAGAGAAAGACTGATAGATGGTTCTGAAAAGCAGTTTTAAGGGTGTGAAGACACGTTCTCTCCCACACTACATCTACAAATACTACTACTGCTATAACAGCACCTCAAACAGACTATAAATAAAGTGAAGAGCTCTTGTAGATTTTGAGGGTTTGTTGCCATTGGCCCTTTACTGACCTTCCAGTTAGTCACTATTAAAAATAAAACCTCTTCAGACTTACTCATATTCAGACATACAGTGAACACCCAGAACAGCCTATCAACTGCTCAACTACTCAAAAACCTCAGCAACCACGCAAAATACCCTAGAAACTGCATAGCACTGCATTAACACCTCTGCAGCTAAAACAGCAATGAATAGGAACCCATTAAAAAAAAACATCTCGGTGACTGCTTAACAACACACTTTTTTCAATTTAGAACACATTCAGAAACCGCATACTGTAGCAACACACAACAACTTAGTAAACTTAGTTTAATGTTTCTTTCTCTATCTTTCTCATGCAGACACATTCTCTCTCTCATTGACTTCGAACTCCCAACTGCACCTGGACATCCCAAAGGCATTGAGTTGCCTCAGTCCAGATGTGTGTGTGAAGTCAAATGGGTCAGCAGCCTTTATAGCACTGATGGGATTCTGTGGAGAAGGGGCCGTGTTTGGATCGTCACTCGGCAACACCACTGTAAATAAATCTGAGTGAAGGATGCACAAAGAAAGTCATTCAGTACAAACACACAAGTACATCTTTAGACGTACATCTTTTTGTGATTTTCACTGTATGGCAGGAACATTGTGAACATTATATGCATACAAAATCAATTAACAAATAAACAGAATAATAATATGCCTTAAACCATTTTTATCATAAAAATATACTATGGAACAATGGAAAATATCTTACCTATACAAAAAGCTTAACTAACCTATTTTATATTAACTATAAATTCTTAATATGGTAATAAAATGAATAATTCCAAAATAATTCCTGGGAATACCATAGCATATGTCAAAGAAAATAAATAAATAAATAATATATATATATATATATATATATATATATATATATTAATGCCATGGGATTTGGATAAATTAATGAATACATTCATAGTTACATGAATCAACTCTTTAAAATTCAAAAGAAAAAGTCTTTTGGGTCTCTTACGATGAAGTCAGTTCTTTCAGTTTAATAATCAAAATTATGTATGATGTCATCGACCTCTGTCAAGCTTGAAACAAGTGTCTTTTTTAAAGCGATGTTAAAGCAAATGTTATTTCAAGGGAAAATCAGAACATCTGAAGCTCTGAGTCACTTTTTAAGAGGAATAACTAACTGGACCATCATGCAGAAAACCCTCACACTGTATTTATTAAAGCAGATGGAGTGAAGATTGACATTTCTGCAGAGAAGCGGCCCATTACTCTGATCCAGGAGTCCAAACCAGCGGCCAACACCAATATTCACCAAACACTTTCCAGAATATCGCCAATATTCTCTCTTTCTCCTGCAAACCGCCCATCCTCAATGACGACTACGGATGATTACTCCATATTTCTCCACTGGCAGTCTTCACCGCATTTGAAAATAGTTTGCAAGTGAGCAGGGGGCATTTATTTCGACTGGGCAACAAAAATGCATAAAGACTATATCCTCAATGACCTTTTAAGGAGCTTTTGCCCGATTTAGCAGCAAGAAGGTCTTACTGTAGCTCCACTGTATTCATACGGTTCTGCCTTAAAAAGTCAGTAAGAGCTGGATATCTGTCTAAGGTTAAGATGTTTCTTACAGGCCTCCCACATGTGCCTTCAAATATACAAACAATACACAAGAGTCTGATAAACAAAACATAAATCACTCATCAACCGATCTCATTAGTGGAGTCAAGCATCACATTAGTAATTCTCATATACTGAGTGTTAGTGAGCTGAGCAAACCTCTAACACTAAAAAATAAACTTTGGCCAGTAGCCCTGCTCGGTTTGTGCTCCAGACGTAAATTATTCCTCAAATCATCTGACTTGATTTTATTACTTTTCTAAACTTATTTCATGGCTAGAAGTCGATCGAAGTGGAAAAGCAGTTAGCTTAGCTTTAACAACCCAGTTAACAATTCAGAACACCTCAAAACTATTCAGCAACACCCCAACTGCAAAAGTAAAACCCTAGCAACTGCATAGAGATACAATAACAACTCAGAACATTTCAGCAACAGCCAAGCAACTGCACTGCAACGCAACCAAGAAAATAAGGGAAATCAGTTAGCAACAAGCTAGAATACCCCAGAAACACACTGCAACATAGCAAAACTTAGGAACCACATAACAACACTTTAGCAACTTCACACAGCACCGCTGCATTGTGGCAGTAGGTTCTTCATGGGAAAAAAACAGTAAATTTTCTTCAGAAAATGTCATTATAATTGCATTTCTAAATTAATGCTGTATTTTAGCATTCACGGTCTAATAAACACAGTAATTATTGATGACTCAGTTCTGTATCACATGGTTCTGGAAGTGGTACGGTTGGGCGGTTAGGTCTGGTGAATCTGTGCCAGTATAAACATGAGCAGAACATTTCCCCCGCAAACAACCAATCACACAAACCAACCATCAACTAATCACAGCTAATTAAATCAATGAGAAATTGCTGGAAAGGTAAAGATGGGGAGCTGAGAGACCTTGGAGCGGTCAGGACGAGGTAAAACGCATGAGTCTGGCACACACAGACACACGTGGATGGAGCACATAGTGAATAAAAGCTCATTAGTGTAAATGTGTCATCATATAGCGATCCTAAATTAGTCCCCAAAAGGAAACCACTAGGACTATTCTCTCAGTAAAGGCACATCTTGCTGCAATTGCAATAAAACTAGTGGCAGAGGAATTTATCTCCAGAATAGAATACTAGTCTCATTGTTTTATCAAATCACGTCGTTCATTTAGCAAGTGACTTCAATCAAAATGAAAACTGTTATTTTGCATTTTTAATCCAATTTTAAGCGGAAAAAAAAACTTTTGCCAATCTGATCAAATAATATTAAAGACTGTGGGCGATAATAACAGCTTTTGTGTAATAGCAGTCCAAAGGTCAAATCAAATGCATTGCAAAACAGAAGTTTTTAAAATTAGTAGTTTGTAGTTTGTTTCAAAAACCTGAATAGAATTACAATAGGAAAACACACACAGAGGGAGAGAGAGAAAGAGAGAGAGAATGTGTGTAGATAGATGAAAATGAAATAAGACATAAAGGGAACATATGAACAAGAAAGAGGGATAGAAGGAAAACGCACATGAGAAGAGTTCCACGTGTACATTCAGGCAGGAAGTAGTATATCTTCGGCAGGACATGAAAGAAAGACAAGGGGAGAGGGGAATCATGGTGCAGAGAGAGCAAAAGTGAGAAAAAACAGTCATCATTCTGACTTTCCATCCATCAGCCCATCTTTCTGAAGGGGGTGGGAGATGCGGTCATTGGCCAGAGCGCTCAGTATGCTGGAGGTGGTCTGACTGTCTACTGCAAGACATGATGATACAGATACTGTGGTCTGAAACACTCAACGATGCCATTAACCTCTTAAAGGGATAGAACAACCATTACCATCATTACTGAATGACTTCATTCTTCTGTGGAAAAGATCACACAAATGATCATTGCTCATGGTTTTCAACACAATTAAGGTCAATAAGGCTGAAATATCGAAATCCAAAATGACTGAAAAAAAATTTAAGAATCAAAAGTAGTTCATTCCTACTATAGATGAAAGTTGTTTGTTCATTAGTCACTAAGCTTGTGTATGTTCAGGAAAATGGTAGCAATGTCTGATTCAGCAAATTGATCCATGCACAAAATTGGTTTGAACAATTTGCTTATGAATCAGACTGATACAAAGATTACTTAATTTTTCTCACACCAGCATTATTTTAGTATTACTGTGGTACACACAAACTCTTGGTTTTTAATTAATATTGAATTTTTATTTTAAGTTTTCATACATTTTAGCTTTCAGTAATTTTGTTGTCTCTTTTTTTCTGTGCAGTTTTTATTCATTTTTTATTTCAGTTTTAGTTATCGTAGTACATCAAATTAACTCAAATTAAATATTGCCTGGGCAGCTAGTTGAACTAAAATAAGTTTTAATTTATATTGATTTTTTTAATAGTTTTTTTAACGTTTTAGTTTTCATTTCATAGCCCTGGCTCACACAAAGATATTGTATGCTTTGTAAGACTTCAAAACTTTAAACCACACTGTGCTCTGGGAAACACTTCTAACCCTCACCTTCTCTGGAAATAACTTGTCTCGGCAGTATTTGAGACTTGGGATTTTAAATGTCATGGTCCATCTGCCAGAAACCAAAAAAAATAAAAAAATTTTAAATAGTGTCTGATTAAAACCACATTAAACTGATAAGATTGCATTAGCTAATATCGCATGTGGTATGACTAACTAGATTGCATATTCTGAAGAAAACAGGAGTGGTGCTTGCCCGTGTCTAAAGGTCTGACCAGGTCAGACCAGAAAGCAAGCTTTCTTGAACCTTCTAGATTTTTGTCCTTCATTCTGTTTTGTTATTTACTTTTCACTTTATTCGCACCTGGTGTGTAGTATTCATGTATTTTTGGCCGAGTAGATCTTTCTCTCTCTATCTCTGCTTAGTAGCAGTGTGACTCAGTCCCGCAGTGATGATGAAATTGGTTTGGGTCCAAGTTCTGGTAGGAACTGACAAGAAATAGCACCAGTAACACTGAAACTTCTCTTGCAGCCAAAAGAGCGGAAAATATTCACACAACACCACAAAAACAGATACAGAACAACACGAAAACATCCGCGCCTAGAGACCAGCTACAAACAAGGGACCCCAAAACTCTGCTGTTTGTTTTGGACGAGTTGACCATTCAAATCTTGAGATTTACAACTGATAGCTGGACGACTTGCTAATATCTTTTCTATGTTGTCCAAAAGAAGGCTTCAGGCTGAGGTCACATCTCACTAACAAAGAATGACATAAAATGTCAAAAATATGGTCTACAGTAGCATATTTTCTGTTGATACTTGCATGCAAACCACTTTTAGTCTTTGGGTGCTATGCTAAGGGTTACAAAAAAACAACAACAAAAGAAAAACCAATGTTAACTATACAAGAGTTCTGAAAGAAAATTCTAAATTCATTTCAAATTGACACTATAAATCAACCTCCCAGAGTCAAATTCATTGTCTGTCCACAACAACCAATCAGAACACATTTAGCACAGCTATATGAAGACCAATGAGGTTTTGCGGGGGGCGAGGCTACACCACAGAAACAAAGTGACAATGAAATGTTCTAATGTGGAAAAAACAAGTCCGTTTTGAACGTTTTAATCTTTTTTTTTTTTTTTTACAGATTCTTTAAGTGGCTGTTTATACAGCGTTTTCGGGGGTTAAAAACGTGAGTGACGCTTTATAAAAATATTGTTTTTTTTATTAAGTGCCGTGTTTTCCAAACGCCGTCATTTTTCTTTGTGAACGGCTGTTTGCAATGCATTTCAGATGGCATTTGCAGGGCGCTTTATGGGAGAAATTGGTGTCAAAACCTGTGTAGTGGGTTTCAAACCGAAATGCAAAACAACATAACTTGGGCTGAATTCAGAATAGCATGCTACTGTTAGGCAACTATTTGCAATATAAAAGATCTCTCCAGTATGCTCTTTCAAATGCGCCCATTCAGCCTTGAACCTCTAAAAGCAATCTTGCAGCCTATCAAGGGAACAGAGAACAAGTATGATCACTTCTTAGTGGAATGCAGTCACTCTTTCTAAGATTTCCCCTCAATACAGTGCTCAACATGTTGAGATAACTACAAAACAAATCTTGGTAAAATTAATATGAAACATTTGCTAACTATTTTACTCACAAAATGTAATATATCTTATTCATACACAAGTAAAAAATAAAAACATTTTCCATCAGAAATTGGTTAAAGGAGATGGAGGGGAGGGACTTGATGATGTCATCTGAAAAGAAAGTAGTTTCAGAAGCAGAGCAAGTTACATTTGGTGAAAGATTCTGTTTTTTCTTTAGAATTACTGTGTAAAGAAAGTAAATAGGGTCAATGTTTGTTGACTTTAAAAGACAGATCCAATGGTTTTTCAATTTTACACATCACTCTCTCCATCAGTAAAAAACTCATCTTAAGCAATAAGTCAGCTAATTTCACACACGTGTTCGCTCGCAGATCCAGCCACATCGAGGATCATTTCTCACCCGGTGAGTCATGTGCTTGATGACATGAGCGTTCTGGCTGCTGCGCTGTGTGACCCTCGTTCGTGGCTTTATGAAGGAGACAGAGAACAGATTGGCTTGTCAGAGGTTCGTTTTCAAGCAATGTTTGGTTTAAGTGCTACATTGTAATGAAACTCAACATGATAGATGAAGAGTTTGCTGGAGCCGCTGCACTGCTGACTCATACTGTAGAGTATGTGGAAGGGTCACTGCATGCAGGAGGAGGAGAAGGTTGGGGCCCCAGAGGGCCACAGGGACCCAACATCTGGATAGCCGACTCAATCTACAGCGACAACACAATGAAAACGGTGTGAAACATGAGCCGGATCCGGAATAGAAAGATTTGGATCTAAATCCAGTCTGACACTAAATAAAGACAAGAAATATTGAAAGAGTTTTTGAAAGGAACAGGAATCCAACGTCTGTCTGGAGCTGCAAATCTCAAAAACACACTTGGCCTTGTAAAACTCTCTTTCACACACACACACACAGTCACACGTCTGCTTCGGTCATTAGGGAAGGGAAAAAAGCTGGAGGGAAAGAATAAGAAATGGTGCAATACTTACTTTCAGATAAATTCTTCTATAAATCATTGCATCACATTAAAGTGGTTATTTAAGCAATAAAGTACAAGAGGCTGTGAATAAGAGGTCACGGTTTGGCTGTTTAGTGGAAATGAGCATGTATGAGTAAATTAAGAGTAAAACAAGATATTGTTACTTCAGATATTCACAACATATTATGTCCTTATTGCTTTTAAAAATAGTCAATTAATTAAAGAATTAAGCAAATGCATGACGTTTAAACCTTCCATTAAGGTTAGTGATATAGACTATACTATGTATATAATATACTGTATAGAGAATACAATGATATGCATTTAGAAATGTTGTACTGACCAATCAGCATCCAAGACTGGAAATATCCATTTTATAACGAACAATATTGGTGCATAACTCAATCCCTGTAAGAGACCACTTTGAAGCATATTAAACTTATCTGTGATGGAGTGTGACTGCCACCTAGTGGATACATCATGCAAACACATTTAAAACATTTTTTTTTTTGAAAGTGATAAAGTGAAGTTAAATATTAATTTAGAATTATTTGTATTGTTGTTATTCAAAAAATTGTCTAATCAATACAGAAATATTACTACTGCAATAATTTTGCACTGCAAAAAAATATATATTTATCAAATATTTATTGAAGACTCTCACCACTACATACTACTATTTTCTCAGTTTGTATGACATCCACAGTATATTCCATTCTGTATGTATATTTGTCAAATAAACCTATTAAATTGACCAAATGTTCAATTTACAATGCAAACAGAATGAAAAAAAATTAGTTTCCAGTGTGTCAAATAAAGCTAATGATTTTCACAAAATTGGAAGTATACAGTATATGTTGAATAAGGTAGTATATAGTATATACTGCATGGTGCAGAGTAAACAATACTCTAATATTCTATTCCAAACCAGCATATCGCAAATAATTTCCAACAAAGGCTGATATTTGTGGTTTATATTTTTCCATGGGATAAACTAAATATTTTGAGGAAAGCTTATGAAAAACACATTGTCTTTGGAATATTCTGTGCAAATGAATCATGCACAATAAAACCGGGACATCAATAAAAAATGTTTGTGGTTTTTAATGTTTGTTTTGAAAAAAAAAAGTACATAAATGGCTAAAAATACAAAGAACTGAAAGCATTATTTTTAATAGTGCTGCATAAAACAAATAGCAGATATATATTACACAAATCCTTATTTACAAAGCAAGGCATTTATTGTTTTGAACACATGAACATATTTACAAGAACACATGCAGACCTGTGGAGCCACCAGCAGTGTTTAAGGAGGACGTCACATCTGCATGTTCACCTTCTTTGTTTTGGGATGACTTTGTTTCCGCTGGTGGCCACCGGGATGAGAAGTTTCCGATACTCCATTGGAAGATATTTCTCGATCAGTATATTCACAGGTGTGGTGTCTGTCACAAAGCCCTGCCTAAAACATATGAGAAACAAGTAATGGAACACGATATACAGACAAATTAGCAAAAGTATACAAAAACAAGCCATTTAACTACATCATAAAGTAATAGTGAATGACTCGCAGTGAATGGGTGCCATCAGATTGAGAGCCCAAACAGCTGATAAAAACATCACAATAATCCACACAACTTTCTATTAACATCTTGAAGCAAAAAGAGTCTATCCATAACACTGTTTTCACAAAATGTTAATTGATAGACTGGAGTGGTGTGGATTACTGTGATGTTTTTATCAGCTGTTCGGAATCTCATTCTGATGGCACCCATTCACTGCAGAAGATCCATTGGAGAGCAAGTGTTGTAATGCTAAATATCTCTAAATCGGTTCTGATAAACAAACAAACTCATCTACTACATCTTGAACGGTGTAAGGGTGGGTAAATTTAACTGTTCTTTTTAATATTTACCTTCTCATGAGGAGCTCAAAATCTTCAACCTCAATAGTTTTACGTTTGGCATGAGTAGCATATGCTTCCAGATCATCTGCTAGCCGTTCAAAGTACTTCTTAAGACTAAGGGGAACAACAAAAAAAGCACACAACCAACGGAGATATAACTTCAAATATTCATGCTGCATTGGGGTAAATAACTGCTCCATGAGGCTTACATTTCATTAATGGCAGGGTAGACGTCACTGGCCACCTTGGTCTTGGTGAAGTGTTTGAACACGCTCATGACGTAACTCTTGGGAAGAACATTGACCCCCGTCTGACGCTTCTGCCTGGGGGCTCGTTTGGCAACCTGAGGGGCAGGACTGAGATAAATGGGTTTTAGATTTACAGTGGGAAACTGTAAAATGGACATCAGGAAGAAGAAAGCTGATGGTAAATTACCCAGAGTTCACTTCTTTAAGGACAGTTGGCGTAGTCTGCGCAGTACGACTTGCAAAAACTCTTTTCTGTCTTACAAACGCAGGAGTTTTCATGGACAATTCTAAAATGAAAAAAAAAATACAGTACAAATTACTGTACAAATTATTTAGTACAAAAACATGGGAATTTGTGCACATTTTAATGTATTGGTTTTTTAATTAGTTTATTAAAATGATGCACTCAAATTAAATAGCTTGCTAAAAAGAATTGAGTGTGGTTTACTAACAGGACATTGTTAAACCAGTTTATTAAAATGACTCATTCAGAGGCACTGATTTATCAAGATGAACGTGATGTGAAAGTGGGAGTCACCTGCACTTAGAGCATCGTCATCATCATCCTCTTCCTCCTCCTCATCCTGTGGAAATTCAGGGCTGTGATTGGCTGGTTCAGAGTCCATCAGCTCCTCCTCCTCTGATTGGTTCGGTTCTTCTTGAGCGTCATCATCTTCTGCGAGCTCTGGCACATCTTCTTCAGGCAGACTAGCCTCATGTTGCAGTGACCTCTGCTCTGGTGTGCTGAGCTCTGCTGCAGGGTGGAGCAGAGGAAACTCAGGGCTGCCCAGTGCTTCTCTTTCTTCACCTGGAATGTCCTGATGAGTCACTCTCCCCTCATCGACAAAATCCAAAAGATCTGAACAGAAACACGTTAGGTTTTTACTAGCCCACAAACAAACTGAATTAGCTATTCATTTCCATTATCACTGTTGAAGAACTTTTTGATCTTTCCACTTCAGGCAGTCTCACTGTGCTCACCTTTCTCTCTGGGGTTCAATCCAGCTCCAAAACTCTTTGTGACTCTTGAGGTGCCTGGAATTCCCAAGACAGCACCTCCTCCCTCGGAGCGGTGAGCTCTACGAGTTATCCGCTCTAGATACTGTGAGGTGTCAATATGTTCATGTTCAGCTTCAATAACCTCCTCATTCTCGACTTCCTCCGCGTTCTCATCTTCAACTTCCTCGGCATTCTCATCCTTGACTTCCTCTGCGTTCTCATCCTTGACTTCCTCGCTGTTCTCATCCTCGACTTCCTCAACGTGCTCATCCTGGATTTCCTCAATGTTGTCATCCTCTATTTCTACAACCTCTTGATCCTCCGTTTCCACAATGTTCTCGTACTCAATTTCCACAACATTCCCAATCTCAACTTCCTCCACAAATTCTCGATCTTGCAGCTCCACATCATGAGATTCAGGAAGTGATTCGGTCATCGCCTGCGTTGGAGCAAGTACAATATCTTCTGCACTCAAATACACATTATCTTGGGATGGAGGCACCACCTCTTCCTGATCCTGTGATTCCATCTCATGATCTTTTTCTTCTTGAATTAAAGGTTCTGAGTCAGGAATATCACTGGCTCTCTCGTTCTCTGCAGAAGGTCCCATTGTGTCATCTTTTTTAGAATGGACATAAAGCTCTGTGACATCACTGAGGCCGAGAGTGAACTTCTGCCAGGAGGAATCTTCTAGAGTTTTTCCGTCCTGAAATACAGACTGATCTAGAAGAGAGTGAAACCATTTTAGATAAAGACAAATTCAGATGGAAGCAAAATGTTAGAGTTTATATAAACCTTGGTTAGGACCCTGCTCCAGGCATCTCTGAACGGCCTCATCAAATGCATCCACAGACTGCAGCCTCCGATGGGAGACCTTCCTCTGAAGCCCCGCCCTCTCAATGCGCTTCTCTACAAATGGGGTCTTCAAGGTCAGGTTCAGCCCACTGACAGAAAATAAACTTGAATCACACTCAGAATGCCTCAATCATGTATGTCCCTTACATCTTCTTACAGGACGATTAATCATATTTTAATAATGATGATTATTTCTACTTTTCTCCATTATTTAAGCAAAATCGTCTGCAAGCTTTTTCCTAAATGGATACATGCAGCCAAGTGTTTTTCTCTTCCCAACAATGTGCAAATCAAGAACTGATCATCTAAAAGCACCTGCAAAAATTTAAGTTGAAGTTTAAAGCTAATAAAGTTTAATACAGCTAGTCTGTTTTCTTTCACATGGCTGTTTGAGAAAGACTGAACTGTAACAAATCCAAACATGAACCTCAAATATATTGTTTGCAATTGCGACTGCTAAATATATGCACTTGCACTGTTCTTTTAACATCATTTGGAAATGTGGGAATCAATATTACAAATTTCGTTGGTTTAGCTTTTGAGAGAGCGTTCTTATTTTACTTGTTTTTAATTTAAAGTGTGCGTTTTATATATATATATATATATATATATATATATAATAAGTATATCTAGAACCTAAACAAGGTCCGATAAACCACAAGAATTAATGTGTTCTTTATTTGTATTTATATGAAAGTGCAATAATTCTAATGCAATCCAAAAAGCATTTTATAACAATCATGCTAATTGATCATTTGAGCAAAATAACTGTGATTATCAGTTTAACTATTATCGGCAGCATACTACCGTATGTATTGTATACTGCAGTTCCTAATAAACTACCAACAAGCTAGTATTTATATTTACTTTCTAATGTCAGTTTTAGTGACTAGGCCAGTCAACCCAGATATTATGGACAAAGCATATACCTTTTTGAGCCAGAAGACACATCTAAATCTTGAGAAGCATCTCCTTTCGCCTGAGAGACATCACCTTTATGAAAGACATTTGAGGTATCTTCTGTGTTGTCTGAGAATATAGAAAAGGGGTTAGATGATACTAAGTGATTCTGAACGTCACAAATTATGTGTCGATATACCAAAACATATGCAATATGGCAGTTCAATTCCAAACACAGACAGTCTTGCTAACAAATATAACAGGAGTATAACAGGCGAAGCACCTGGCAGTTGATCGAACTGTTCCTCGAACGCTGACACACTGAAGACGTGCTGGGGTTTCTTGCGGCTCAGTCCTCTGACCACATGCGTCAGAGGTTCAGTGTGCAGAGTCAGGTCAGAGAGCTCCACTCCAGACAGACCTTCACTGAAGAAAACACAGACACATGAACACAACATGAGGAGGATTACAAGCATATGTGATTAAAGAGACACTGACGTTCTCTCTCCAGCACTGGACTCGGCTGGATTCGGCTCAGACTCTTGAAGCGCAGGCTGACCCGACATCAGCAGCGATGCTTCAGTCTCTGAAACAAACATGGGAGAATCATTAAAAACTGGGATTTTCTCCTTAAACTTTTTTGAAACCTATCTGTGCAAATGCTTGGGCTGCAGAAGCAAATGTAATTTTTTTTTTTTTATTTGGCAAATTAAATCTGATTATTAGTTATGTCTATATTGGTATAATACGCATTTTTGCAATGCTTGTCAGTGAACTATAGCTCTGTGTATTAAATGCCACTTAAATGAGATTGATTCAAAATAAAAAATTATGTTTACATACTATATGTGTGTGTACTGTGCATATGTATTATACACATAAATACACAAGCATACATGTATATATATAAAAAAATATATATATATACTTGTATATAATTAATATTAGGGGTGGGCCAGTACAAGTATCGGTACTGAACGGTTGATGGTGCAAATTCCAAAAAAAGTAAATACTATAAACTAAATTATAATAACACTTTTATATACATAACAGCATACCTATAAAGATCTATATTAAACTATAAACATATCCATGACTTTTCCAGGACTGGAAATTAAAATAATTCCAACAAAAACAGGTTTTCCATGACCATGAGACTCTTTAAAAATACACATGGATGTGGATGTGTGTTTCGTGACATGTATTAGTTCATTCCTAAAAATGTTGGCAGTGTGAGTTTTGATTCACCCATCTGAATGATGCCCCTGAGCAGACCACGAGTGGTAATGTCCTCGTCATATACTGGGGACGGGGCAGTGACAGGAGGGTTCGTATTTGCCACCGTTGACCTCTGCCGTTTAGGAGAAGGAAGGGGTGACAAGGAGGCACTCTGAAACAGACAAAAAATTATTTAGGGATGTAAGTTAACCATGTAGAATATGCATTTGCAACACATGAAACTGCTTATTTAAGCACCACACAAACCTCATGGAGCTTCTTCTTGAGTCTGTGTCGTAAGGCAGATCCAGGACTCTCCAGTCCAGGGGTGTTTTTTAGCCTCATACTCCGTCGTACATTTGTTGCACTGAAACACATAGAAAATATACATGTTAAATATATATTATACACACAATTAAAGCAATACACAAACTTTACAGAATACATAATATAACAAAAAAGTGAAAATACAACTCTCTATATATGGATGCCTTGCATCGTTGTGTCTCAGATGGATTTAATTAATTTTAAAAGGTAACATTGAATAAAAATACAGATTTGAGCGCTTTGTTTACAACTAGAATATTGATAACTTTCCCTTTAACATTATACCATATTGTATTTAGCCGTTACTCATAAACTTCGAACAAATATTTACGTTTGTTTACGTTACATATTGGCGTAAACTTTTCGCGTAAATCAATTTAAAAGTAACCTTAAGCAAAAAATCTAAAATCATACATCATTTTTATTTGTATAACGTTAAAACTGAAGTGTCATTTGAACTGAATTCACCTTCTGGTTACAGGAGATCTGGGTAACTCAGTGTGCAGGACTCTCCTCAACAAAACACGAGCCGAGATATCGTCTTCTGTTGAATCCATCGTTTCTTATCGTAGTTTATAACAAATTTAACTATTTTCAAAAGCTACAGAACTTTTACAAAAGCGAAATCAAAGAAAACTAAGAAAAGCATCGTCGATTAAAACGTCCGAGGTTTGAAAATGGAAGTCTCACAACTCCCGCTCGTTCGTTCAAGTGAATCTCGCGATATTTTATCAATCGTTTCATTGGCGGGGTAGTGTACTGCACTCAAGGGGGCGCTCGGTGGCTCAAAAACCTGAAGCCTCCATTGAGCTCATAGACAGTAAAAGATTGAGCTGCATTTAAATCTCAGGCCGATTTGTAAAGTATAATAGTTTAACTGTAATAAATGGATATTTGACATATGGAAATGGACATCAGCCCTCACAATTTATATAAGGGATTCTGTGATCGGTCAATCCTCCTGACCAGCGTTGAGAAAAGTATCTTAAACCACGTGACAACGCCATAGTCCATAGACAATAACATTTAAAGTCCATAGACAATAAAAATAAAACTTACAGGTCTGGATATAGAAATTGTGATGTGTGAATTTATTATTGTTGTCCAGAATGCTGATTTATTACTAGTCATTAAAATGAAAAGGTTTGTTGGAAATCGCGTGTGCAAATGTTATATTCACTTCAATAGTCTATATTAGAAGTCCTTTATAAAAAAAATGTGCATCGTTTTATTTTTTAGTGAATTGTTTATAGACATCATTTGACACACACATCATGTCAAGCTCCTGAAGTTTGCAGACGACACTACACTCATCGGTCTCATCCAGGCTGGTGACGAGCCTGCTTACAGACAGGAGGTTAAAGAGCTGGCTGTCTGGTGCAGTCTTAACAACCTGGAGCTGAACACGCTCAAAAGTGTAGAGATGAGAGTTGACTTCAGGAGAAACCCCCCTGCTCTCCTCCACTCACCATCATGGACAGCACTGTGACTGCAGTGGAGTCATTCAGGTTCCTGGGCACCACAATCTCTCAGGACCTGAAATTGGACATTCGCATTGACTCCATTGTTAAAAAGACCCAGCAGATGTTGTACTTCCTTCGCCACAGGAGCTGCAGAAACAGTTCTAGCCTACTCTGCCATCATTGAATCCTCTGCACTTCAATAACTGTCTGGTTCAGCTCAGCTACCAAATCTGACCTCAGAAGACTGAGCGAATCATTGGTACAACGCTCCCCACTCTTCAAGAACTGTACTCATCCAGAGTGAGCAAAAGGGTTGACAAAATCACTCTGCACCCCTCACATCCAGCACACTCTCTCCTTGAACACACAACACTATTTATACACTCATACACTTATTTATCTAACACATAAACTTATTCTACACTTCAAATTTGCACACAATTTACCTGTACATTCAAAACTTTCTACTGGAATATACTTACGATTGTACATTTTTATATTGTATTCCTTATTTACTTGTGTTTATGTTTATATATATATATATATATATACTGTATGTGTGTGTGTTTGTTCTGTTGCCGTCATTCTGTTGCACTGCAAAAGCTTCTGTCAAGAAAACAAATTCCTCATATGTGTATGTAAACCTACCTGGCAATAAAAGCTTATTCTGATATTGTTATTCATAAAAGCTTATTCATATGTCACATACTCTTGCCCAGGACGTAAACACAAGGCCATGCAGTGTAAGCAAAACTGTATTATGAATGTTGTTTTAATACTCGATTTCAAATATTATTTATTGACTTTTTTAAATATTCACATGTGAGTGTTCTTTCAGCCTTTTAGGTTACTGAATGATACATGGACGTTAAGAGCTAATGGTTTGCAACAATAGTAAATTTCAAATGAACAAATTAATAAATACATATTCTGAATTCTTATCAAAAAAAATTTATTAATAATTTTTGTTTATATAGTTAACACGAGTTTTCAGCCATTTTGCCACTGGGTTAATTATGTGTAAAAATGATAAAACTAGGATATAATGCTAATATAAAATTAAGTGTGATGTCATGCAGGTTACTTAAGATTTTATACACACGTTTTTATTTAGCTATCTAAATTGGGATTTGCATAGATTTCTGTTGTTTTTGTATACATATATAGTTATATATTTTTTGAGCTAATCCTAACCCACACCCTAACCATACCCCTCACAGAAAACTTTCTGCATTTATACAAAAAAAAAAAAGTTTGCTTTTTTCTATACCAGCTTTACAAACGAAGATATCCCCAAAAGGAGGTTTTGACAGGTTCAACTCACTTTTTGATAAAAAATTGCCACCAAAATATGGTTAAGTACACACACACACAAACACACACACACATACACACACACAAAGTGATACACTGAGACAATAATTCATAAATTTCCCCCCTCTATCTTTAATTGGCACAGTTAACACGTACAAAGTATTCAGTGCTCAAAAACACAAGCATAACAAATAGGACACAAACAAAAAAGTGCAAAAAACTAACATTTGGCAGACCCCAGCAAACGAGACCAAAAAATAAAATAAAATAAAAGGAGTTTTCATTTAGCAAAGCAGAGAAAAAAACTGGGACATTTTTATTAATACAAATTAAAAAAATAGACTATTGCCATGGATTGGTAGTTCACTCTTATTCATAGAATGGTACGTCTATATATATATATATATATATATATATATATATATATATATATATATATATATATATATATATATATATATATATATATATATATATATATATATATATATATATATATATATATATATATATATTTATATTTATATATATATATATATATATATATATATATATATATATATATATATATATATATGTATATATATTTAGCATTCTTTGATACGGGAATGGTGTTTTGAAGCCCCAAATAAAGCAGGTAAGGTAAAGGGAAATGATTCTTGTCATTGACAGCTGTGTATGTACATGTCATATGATGATAGCCGACAAAGTATAACAATGCTGAAAAGGCTGAAATGAAGTTGTTTAGCAATTGTTTTGTTCTCAAGGAGAGACAGAGCACTTGAGAAAGTGTGTATGTTCAGAAGACATACGAAATGACGTTTTCCTCTTCAAGATAGTGAGATGTTCTCCGCTTTCAAAACCATTTCTTATTTCTAACACATTTTTATGATTGCAGGTTCATCAATAGTGAGTGAGTCAGTTATTCTGAGAGGCTGCTCAATTCATTCAACATAAAACATCATAATTCATCAATAAGCGCTTTGTTAAACATAATAAAAGCATTCAGCATTAAATCGCAGATCTGTGGCATGTGCGAATTTTCATTTCCATGATGCTGCCTGTCGAGATGTAGATGTTTTGGGCTTCAAACCTAGTTAAGAATCATTTAAAAAAAAATAGGAAGAAGAAAAAAAAAAAAACGAAAATTAAAAATATCTAAAACCTCTCCTGGAACCAAAAGGATTGTTAGAGAATTATATATATATATATATATATATATATATATATATATATATATATATATACATAAAGAAAAGTTAAAATTATGTGCCTCAGGGATTGTGAGTAAACAGTGGAAGATGATGAAATTACAAAATATAATCTCTTCACAAAAAAAAAAAAAACCTCTTCGCCAAACAACAGTGATTACATTAAAAAGGGAAACAAATCAGTTGAATTAAAAACTTCCAAGTCTATTCTCCAGGTTAAGAGATCCATACAAACGCTCATAGCTCACATGATGCATGTTAAATGTCTGGTTAACCTGTACATTTGGCTCAGAGTACATATATATATATATAAACCGGCAAATCCAATGACGTCACGAGGTTCTCGGCTGGGTGCTCCACAGGGTAAAACCATGAAGATTGAAGCTGTCACTATAAATACATACCCATATCAACAGGACACTAGCATATTCATGAGTATAGCCCCTCCCTTGCCTGGCAAACAAAAACAGCGTTTGTGCACGGTGATTGGACGGTTAAGGTAAAGCGGGAAGTCTTAATGGATAAAATGAATGGAAATGTGGATCACTGAAGGGAAATTATATAAAAAATGAGTTGGATAAGATGGCAAAGAGATAAACAGTATTAGTAATTGCACTGGAAGGGTGGAGACAGAGGAGGTGCCAGGGCAAGCAGACATGCTATTGGCCAGTGAAGCCACAGCTGTGTGAGCAACCAATGGCCAGCAGCTGTTATCTTTGGGAGGTGGAGTCAAGGGTCTAAAGGGGTATCGCCTGATGAAGGAGCGACATCATGAAGAACTTTAATGCTGCGTTCCATTCAACTTGAGAAAGATTCCAGCTTGCAACTTTTCACATTTCACGTTATAGAAAAAAATGTATGAATGATTTTAAGTTCCAACATCATACATTTATATATGAATGTTTTTAGCTGTGTAAAACATGATTTGTTGATAAGTATACACCTGTAGAACATGCTTGCATTGCCATTTTGTTTCTTTATACACTTAAAGTTGATAATAATTACAACTTATTAATGTTTTGGAAAGAAGCCTCTTCGGCTCACCGAGGCTGGAATTATTTGATCAAAAATACAGCAAAAACTATTTAAAATATCTGTTGTCTATTTTAATATATTTTCAAATGTAATTTATATTTATAGTCTTTTGAAACCATGATACACTACTACAATTCAAAAGTTTGAGGTAAAAGTGATAGGAGATATTTATAACGTCACAAAAGACTTCTCTCTTTTGAACTTTCTGTTCAAAGATTCCTGAATAAAAATCAAGGTTTCAGCAGCAAAAACAGTTTTTTTGCATTGATGATTATAAGAACCAGTATTAATAACAGAGCACCAATCATAATTAAGCAGCAAATCGGTATATTAGAATGATTTCTGAAGGAATACTGATGCTGAAAATTCAGATTTGCATCACAGGAATAAATAACATTTTAAAACATACTTAAAAATCAAACCGTTATTTTAAATTGGAATAATATTCCACAATTTAACCATATTTTTATTTGAATAAATGCAGCCTTAGCGAGCAGAACAGACTTCTTTCAAAACATTACAAATCGTAATTGTTCCCAACTTTTGACGAGTAGTGTACACAATCTTTCAAGTGTCAAGCTATATATAGCAGGAATATGAATGGAACGCAGCACTGTTATGGTGCCAAAAATTTTGCTCCTTTTACAGACCACATTCCCGGGGTTTTAGTTCCGGGAAAGGTGAGGAAAATCTGAAACAAGACTGTTAAAGACAACCACACATACACTCACTCACTCACTCGCACAGGCTGAAAGAAATGTTAGCGCCGTTCAGCAGCGATGAAGAGCCGTAAAGCAAAATGATATATGCAGATCATTTTCACCTCATTATAAAATAATACAGGTAATAAATCTAAATGCCATAATATTTCTCACACTCGCTGTTAAAGTTTGTCTCTACAGCAGGAGAATTTAGGCCGAGAGGTCTCTATAGCCTCTTCCTCTCGCTTCTTTCACTGTTCCTCTCTTTATTTTGTGTCTGTCTCACTCTAGGGCGGTTCATGGAGGGTAGGCGGTAGTTTTCCCCACATGTGGCTGCTGTTTGCCCTGCACCACTGAGTCCTCCTTCCATACTTTACGAATCTGCAGTCATACAAACAAACAAACAAACAAACATATGAAGAACAAAAGAAAAAAACATGTTAGACTCGGTGAAGGGATGGACCCATGCCCTCTATGAAAGGCTTTTCAAACTGTAACTAACCCTGGGTTATCTTCTTATTATTTTTACTTAATTTCCAATTCAAGACAACATTTACATTTTTTGTAAAAGTTTTTTCTTTTTACATTTAAATTTGTCATCTAATATATATATATATATATATATAGTTCCGGTCCTTGACTCTGATTGGCTGCGCCATGTTCGAAGCGGTTATAATTTACACCATAAATACACACCTTTGTTTACTTCTGTGTGTTTCTCGGCAACCACTTTGTTGCAACCACAAATGATTCTAAGGAACTGCATTGTTTTGTGGAAGAATACTGTTTTTATTTATATCACGTTTATTTATGTTACACGTTATTTGCTCTTTTATTTTTTTTTATTTTTTTTATTTTTTATTTTATTTTATTTTGTTTATTTTGTATATTTTGCTAAATATATGAACTTTATACAAGCCTATAAACAACACCCCTTAGCTGTTATATATTCACTGTAAACCTAGGCTTCTTGGGGCTTATTGCTTTATGTAATTTCAAAACTACAGAGTCAAATGTACAGAGCGATCATCGAACAAGATAATCCAGGGTTAAAAATAACTATGATAACAAGTTTGAAAAGCCAACTCCTAAACACACACATATGGCATATATGCTTAAATGAGCTGTGCAGTTGCAAAATGAACTGGAAAATGACAATAAAAACACATAGGATTATTTGTAGGATGATTTATAAGATGCGTGATTTGTTGGCAAGAGTAATTCAGTGTTCTTGATTGAATTCAAGAACAAATGTGACCCGAAACACACTCATAAACATGCATTTATGCAGTGAAATACTGTCAAAAACACACTTAAACAGTCAGGCTTGCAGAAACAGAGCACTCGGATTAAGTTTTAGTATGTTTTTCTCAACAATCAAAGATCTGCATGAAGGTTATCTCTCTTTCGGTTTGTGAGTTGTACTGTTAATGCACTCAACAAGCACTCCGTCTCACCCTCAGAAAGATAAACCCTTCTCCAGGAAAACACATCTGTGAGGAAACATTCAGAAAAGGTTCATATCCACCTCATATTTCATCTCAAGAGCACCAAACATGATGGTGTGGACGTGGCACATACTATGCAATCATGAAGTTTATCAATGCATACTTTGCTTTTACATATTTATATAATGTTTGTTGTAAGCGTCTATGTATCATATGTTTTTTTCCAGGATTATTTCTTCTTTTTAAGACTCAGTATCAACTACAAGTGTTCAGATTGAATACAATGTCAACAATAACACAGCTAAAGAAGCAAAAAGGCAGTCTCAGTCTAACACGTATTACACAAATATATTTTGTGAAAAGGAAATGATACTTTTTATGCTATTTATAAACTGTTTATTATTACTAGTGCTTGACTAGTGGTTGTGAAAATGGTTTTTCGGTGGAAAACACTAGCATAATTTGACCTAAAGTTCATTTACATACGAAAACAGTACAAAAACTTGCATGTGTCTCCTCTTATATGTGTGCATTGAATTTGTCTTTACATTTAGTTGGAGTGACCTAACATGCATTGCTACTCAAAATGACAGCATATTACCGCCATATTAAACTATGGTTGGCTAATATCTAAAACCAACCATCATGTGCTAAGACACGTACAATCATTTAGTCATTCAGTTTCAGAGCAAAAGTCTAGAAAGTCACATTGTTGGCTTGGAGAGATTCAGGAACACACACCCTAGCCATCTCCTTCAATGTTCAAACACAAACACACTTCTGAGATCACATGACCTAAAGCTTTGGGTCATATGTAGGTTATGGCACCTTTGGCGTTGGAGTCCAGAAAGACCTCAACGTAGGATGTGGGGACGTAACCCTCCTCTTCCTCGTTTCTTCTAACACGCGTCCATCCGTCACCTTTGTCTTCCTCTATTACATACAAGAGCTCACCCTCCGTTACTGCGATGGTGCCCTCATTAACACCTACACAGAACATTGGAAGAGAATCAATCCATCAATAAATAATTAAAATATGCATATACAGTACAGTTTACAAGTTTGTGGTCAGTAAGATTATTTCATGCTTTTAAAAGAAGATTCTTATGTTCATCAGAGCCGAATTTATTTGATAAAAAACACAGTAAAATCAGTAATATTGTGAAATATTATTACAATTCAAAATAAGTGTTTTTTCTATTAAAATATATTTTAAAATGTAATTTATTCCTTTGAACAAAGCTGAATTTTCAGCATCATTCCTCCAGTCTTCGGTCACATGGTCCTTCAGAAATCAATCTAATATGCTGATTTACTCCTCAAGAAACATTTCTTCTTATTATTAATAATGTTGAAAATGGTTGTGTTGCTTCATATTTATTTATTTTTTAGTAGAAACATAAATCTTTTGTAATATTTTAAATGTCTGTACTATCACTTTTGATCAATTTAATGTGTCCTTGATGAATAAACATATAAATAAAAAAATTAAAAAAGAAAACATTACTGGCCTCAATAAGCTAACACTTACTATAGGTCCCATTAGTTAACATGAGTTAATGCATTAACTAACAATTTACTAACAATGAGCATTTCAGTATTTATTAGTTAACAAAAATACAAATGTTCATTATCAGTTCATACACTGATAGATGCATTAATAAAAGTTAAAATAAACTAAATACTTAAGTATCATGATTATTTATAATGTAGTTAACTGATGTTAACAAATGGAATCTTATTGTAAAGTGTACGAAGAAATCACTTTTTTGAGGTTTTTTTTTACTTAAAGATGCTGTCTATATGCATTTGATGACAGACCGTGAGGTTTGAAATGGAGCCCATATTTTTTGTTTAATTGTGTATTTATATTGTTTATTATGCAATTATACATAAAATACCTTCAAACGGGTACAGGGCTTTGCAGGTGCCGATGGTGGGTAGCATTTCTTCATCTGCATCATCAAATTCATCTCCAGACTCCGCCATTTCGGGCTGGACTTTACTCTGGACCTCAGAACTCGGTTCCTCTGTATAACTGCCATCCGGACTGCTCCATCACACACACACACACACACACACACACACACACACACGCACACACACACACACACACACACACACACGTACACAATAACTATAGCACCTGTTTTGTAAAGTATTGTGACTGTAAATTGATGTATGTTAATATTACTAGTAATAATCATCTTATTTGATAATATTGTGTGTGTGAGAGTGTGTACCTCTCTCTATCCTGTGCGCAGTTGTTGTTGTTGGTGGTGGGTGGTGTGCTGTTTTGGGTCTCGTACAGGACACTCGTTCTCCGTGGAGGTTCACTCTTTACTGGCAGCCTTCCTTCGACCTCTGCTAACCAGCCCTAAAACACACACACACACACACTTATTTCCACTGAACTGAAGCTCTCTGAAGCAGGCCTGTGCTGTATTAAATAAAAACGCACCTCAAATTTCTGAGCCTCTGCCTGCAGTTTCTCAATGTTTTGGGCGATCTCTGCTAACCGAGGGTCCACGCTGTTGGGATCGCCCATCTGTGGGTTCTTTATGTACACTTCCTTCATTTTAGTCAAAGCATCTCTGCAGAGCAAAAATACATATATATATTTTGCTGATTAAAACCTATCAAACTCTGGCCTAGTCAAAAAATATTCCAAAAGGGTTATTGTAGTGCATTTTCTACTGAAATTTCATAATAGGAATCTCGACAGAATCCTAAAGGAATCTTGATTTTTATGTTATGTTTTTGAGTCCTACTGAATATTGCACATCTTTTTTAAATATAATGTTATGCTGTTGGAAACTTAAAGATATAGTTATATAATTTATTTAAAATTGATTGATTTTAGAAATAAAGTAATGATGGAAATATATAAATATGTGTGCAAATGAATAAGTAAAATAATAAATAAGCATGTAAACAAATAATTGACAAATAAATAAAATAGTTAATTAAGAAAATATGTAAATAATAAAGGTTGCAAATGTATGCAAATAAATAAAATTAAGTAAATAAATATGTATATAAATACAATAAATAAGAAAATAAATAAATACATAAAAAATAAGAAAAATTACTAAAACAAGAAAGTAATTGGTATAAAAACCAGAAAAACTGTACAATCTGAGATAAAAATCTCCTGTGACTTTTTAAAGAGTCTTTATTACCGTCTATGTATCCATTGGGATTTTTGTCTAGTGTATGACAGGATATACGAGCTTGTGTGTGTTTGTCCATGTCTGTGTACCTCTGGTCCATCTCTTTCTGGATGTCTTTATTGATGTCATCAATCTTGGCCTGAAGCTTCTTCCTTCTCTGCTCTGGAGGAAGATGACTGAAGTCCTCAGGATTTGAGCCCTATGAGGAGACAGAGAGGATGACAGACAAACAGTGAGCATCTGCCCTTAAAATAACTCACACTGTCCTGTTCTGCCATTATATAAACTAATATGGATATGTATAAATGGGGCGGGTCAAACCAGGACACATCCAATCACATCAAGTGACTATTAAAGAATCTTCTGTTCCTGTCATCTGGTTGGCTAGCTGCCTTTGGAAAGGAGCCAATCAGCTTTCAGATCAAGTGTTTATCAAAGGCAAACCAGATCAATGGCGAACCTATTCAGTCCAAATGCCAACAACATCGGTTAAACAGTTCTCATAAAATTATCTCTAATCTTGCTCACTCATCTTTGAAATCTGATTCTGGTTGAATCTGAGAGATTTAATTTTGTATCTGTCCTTATATGCCCTCTTCCTCACTCGCTCTAATATCCTGTTGCTGTCTACATAAATGTGATCCCTTATGCCACTGCTTTTTCCACATTAGATCTCTCTGATGGGCATTATTTGCCATTATTTCAACCACATGCTGGCGCTAAAGAGTCGTGAATTTGTGGAGGTTAAACCTTGTGCAATGATTTTTAACCCTATGAAGCCTACTGTATCACATTTGATACACACATTTAAAGCCTCACATTTAAATGAAGTAAACGTGTGGATAGCTTTTCTATTGATAGCAATATTTCAAGATGAACACTTACTGGACTAAAGCAGCTTTATTATTATTATTATTTGTTCTTCTGTCAGTCATCATTGTACTGCATTGCATTATCTGTTTGATCATAAATCTATGAATTTAAATATCATCTTACTCAGACAAATTACTGGGGGATTTAGAGTGAAAATTTATATTTACACACATTATATGCTATACTGTTTATGAAGATCTCATTGGTTTACAAGCTATAAGAATTTCATTTTACTTTTTGGCCATATCAATATCAGAAGCTGCACCAAATTGCATATTTTTGCTCAGTCTCTGAATGAATTTTTTTTCATCCTCATGTATGAGCTCCATATTATTATTATATCTTTTTATAACATGTGTATGAGCCATAAGAGACTTAAGTTATCTAATATGATACCCAATAAATAAAACATATGCATTTATTTTCAAGATTTGATCAAACATTCAATAAACTGTTCCATAAAAAAAAATGGTTTGGACTGAATAGGTGATTGTATCTTTCTACAGTCCTGCCCACAGGTCAATGCACATGCTAAAAGGTCAAAGGTCACAAGGCAGGAACATCGACCTTACCCCTTCATCCACAGCACCATACTGTCATGCAACAACAAACAACCAGATTTTTCTGAGCATGCATTGCACTTTCACTCAAAATACAGTTAAATAAAACCACAAAATCAGAAAAAAACACAAACTTTAAAAATTAATAGTCAAGATTTACACAAGCACAATATACTGTACATGCTACACTCACTGTTGTACTCACCCTCTTCAAAACAAAGACAAATTGTTAAAATAAAATGTTAATTATGTAACACTGCGATAAAAAATAGATCTAAATAAAATAAACTCAAAGAAATTATATTGATAAAAATATGCATATCTATAAACATATTGATGTTTAAACATAACTAAACATTACCTGCAGTATAATATTTAACTAAATCATAATACACCATCAGTAATTCAATAATCACATGTAAAAAGTTTTGGGCAGGGCTAAAATAGCAAGACACTCAGTGATTGGTTAAGATACTTGATTTATTCTAATCACGAATAATTATTAATAACACTTTATTTTACATTATTTTTCAACCTCACGTCATTTAAAACCAATCTGACTTAATTGCTATTAAATAAATAAATCAAGCCAAAGGTTTAGGACGACATAAAATAAAGACTATATAATAATTTTGCATCTGAACTATCCCTTTAACTTACACTATAACTACATTCAATACGATGACATTTCAGCATATCATGCCACACATCTGGTTAGGGATCAAATTAATCAAATTAATAAACACAGGGACAAAAAAACGGGTTTCAGATCACCTCAATAAGGTTCCGCACGTGGGCATTGAGTGAGAGCTACACAGAGGGACAGTCACCACAGCAACAAGACAAAACAAAACAAAACAGACGTCAACAAAAAGATAAATCAGACAACAACATGGTTTTGAACTTAAATACACGCAAAGGTCAAATTATATAACAAAACAACACCAGAAGTGTCATCAAAGGGATAGTTCACCCAAAAAATGAAAATGTGTCGTTAATTTACTCACCCTCAGGCCATCCAAGATGTAGGTGACTTATTTTATTAATATCATTTTTTTATTATTACATTTGTTTAATAGAACAGTAAAGAAGATTTTTAGCTGAAACTGTGGTCCTTGGTGATTCATAAAATGCAAGTCAATGGCTACTGTGACTTTAAGAGTCAAAAAAGCATATACAGGCAAGATCAAATGAATACCCGTGGCTCCTGACAATAAATTGAGGTCTTCTGAAGCGAAACGATTGGTCTGTGCAAGAAACTGAACATTATTTCTAACATTTCTACCTCTAATTCATAGCATCAAAACTGTTTCTTTCGGATAGTTCATTTAAATGAACGGGTTCAATTCACTAATTTGGTTACGTAATCATGCAATGACGTATATACAATTATATTATTAAAGCACACAATAATGATGTGAAACGTGGATGTTTTACATGTCCAGAGCATACAGTGAATAAACTTGTCTACATCAACTCCTCTTTTTAAATAAACAATGATAAACCATAAAACTTTTGTTCAAGCCCTTAGTTCAGGTATGTGCATATCAGCGGCTCACTGGTCTTCGGTCCGAGTCAAGCTGAGTCAGATCTGGAGCCCTGTATGAGCTGCCAAAAACCAGTATTACAGGATCATATACATTTACATTTTGGCTCGTTGTGAGTTTGATTGAGTAACTTCTGTAGATCTGTGCTGCTTGAGTCATGAACTGTTTTAGACGGTTCAGTCTGATTTGGTGAACAGGTTGATTCAGTTCACTGAAAAGAATACAATTCAAAAGAATGATTCGTTCGCAAACAGGACATCACTCTGGACCATTTGCCTGAGGCTCTATAATAATGTAGTAAATAATGTTCAGTTTCTTGCACAGACTGATCGTTTCGCTTCATAAGACCTCAATATATTGTCAAGAGCACTAATATTATTTTTGCATTGCCTGTATATGCTTTTTTGACTCTCAAAGTGCTGATAGCCCCTGACTTGCATTTTATGAATCACCAACAACTAACTGTTCTACTGAAGAAGAAAAAAAAAAGTCATATTGGATGGCCTGAGGGTGATTAATTTAACAGCAAATTAAAAAATTTTGGGGTGAACTATCATTGTAAACAAAAATAACCATAATGGTTGAGCACAAAGGAAAAAAGTGTTGTTAAAGGACCATGTGTTACTACAGAGACGGACATGCTACGGTCATGCCGCTACCGACATGCTACTGAGGTCATGCTTACCAGCTTTAGAGAGAGCTTCTCACGGACGAAAAGAGAGAGAGCAATCGAGGGAATGAACCGAGAGAAGAGAGAAAACATCAGAGGGCGCAACATCAGACCGCTGTTCACATCACACACACGCATGCAGGTGTGTTTATGCCTCATGATGTCATTGATGAAGCTCACTACATCACAATTCACTATTGGCCAGCCGTCAGTATTTTGTGCTCCGTCATAAAACAGATTTATGCTGGCAGAGCCATGGGAAATTACGTTGAAAGCCTCACTTTGGCACTTGAATGGAGAAAATGTCGCTTTAGCGGAAGTACAGGCCTTCTATGCGCATTTATATTTCAGAACCTTGAAATATTCCAGAATGTTCTAAACATTTAAAGGGACAGTCCACTAAAAATAAAAAATTCTGTCATCATTTACTTACCCTCGTGTCATTCCAGACCTGTATGCATTTCTTTCTTCTGTGGAATACAAAAGAAGATATTTTGAAGAATGTTGGTAACCAAATGGTTTCCCTTCCCCTTTTCTTCCATCACATGGACTAAAATACAATGGGAGTGAATGGGAACCAAAACTCTGTTACCAACATTCTTCAGAGAAATGCATAGAGGTTTGGAATGACCTGACAGAATGCCAATTTTTGGTTGACTGTCTTTTTAAGGTTAAGATGATAAATTCAGTATTGTTATGTTACCATTTTTAGCAATATTGTAGATGATGCAACAATATTCAACAAAACCGTTTTACTGCTGTAGCTTGATGCATTTGCATACAACGAGAAAAAAATAGGATGCAATTTTGATTTTATTCATCAGAAATTGATTGGCATTTTCTTTTGATGCAGTGAACTTCAGCAGGTACCAATGAACCAGTTATTACACACACTGTTAGAGTCACATGAGGATGACATCATCAGTCCTAAAGCAATAGTCAGCCAATAAACAGAACACATCAGGGATGGGTGAACAAGAGAAGAGAGAGGAAAGAGAAAGAGAAACAAAAATGAAAATATTCTGATCAAATGTTTTTTTTTGTTTTTTTCTCAGGCTGCCATCACACCAGAGAGGATTCTGGGTGATCATACATGAGAAGGGATCTCAAAACAAAGCAATTCATGGAGGAAAGGCAGAAGTTTGGTAAAAATGTGAAGTAAACAATTAGTTTTGACTAAACGCTTGAGATCACTAAATTATCATTATAATCAAAAGATTAATAAGAGATTATTTAAACGAAAAATATTAGGTAAAATAAAACACATAAATAACTGTGTGAAAAAAAAAATCATTAAAAAAAAAAAGTAAATATAAAGATATATATATTATAATGTTTTAAAATATGCAAAATACATGACAATTGGGAAGTATATTTATTTATATATTTATTTTGTGGAAAAAAAATTAAAATATATAAAAAATGACTAGTTTGTTTATTTATTGACTGCACTTTGGAATAAAGCATACGGATTATGAAAAAATAATAATTATGAAGCTGTGATAGCAACAACTTTGTGAAAACGATTTGTGTGAAGACTGTTCTCTGGACTTCTTTATATTTTAGGGTGCTCAAACTATTTTCTGAGGCTTTGACAAATGTATAAATGCACTGGCAAGATGTAACATGTTTAAAGACTTTTCAAACTCATGAATGTGGAACAAGATTATAGAATTCAACACGTCTGTAACAGATATAAATAGTGAATACAGACGGGGTTGTTTGTGTGAATGTGATGTATACATAGAGATAAACTTTCAATATCTCAAAGCAGCGAAATGACGCCAAAAGGGGTGAATTCTGAATGTATCGTTGTGTGTGAGAAAGTGTTACCAGCACCAGAAGGGTCAAAGATGATCGTGAATGCACAACGCTTGCATTCAGAAGTCACACTCATGACACTTTGAGAATTAACCCCTCCCACACAAGCTGATTGGCTGCCAGAGCACAGGGGCGGAGCCAGGCTGCTGGGGTTGCACATGGGAGGTGGGGTCAAAAGCCGGAAGAGCCAATGAGAGAGTCAGTTTATGAAGATGTAACTTTTTTCAATTATAAAATGGATTTTAACACCGAATATCAGACATAAACCTCATTCATGGCGAATGAATTCAAACAGATATTAATACAGATTTTTTTTTTACAATATCATATTAATTATAATAATAAAAAAAAACACTAAATGAGGTTAAGTCTGTTAAATGTATTTACTCTATTTCAGCTATCATTCAAGCACACACACCAGTTTAATAATAATAATAATCTGTACTAATAATAATCAAAAACTAACCCAAACAGTAAATTAATTATAATATTTTACTACAAATATAATAAATACATTTTAAAACATTGCAATCATATATTTAAAAATAATATACTCAATTGACTTATCTAACGAAAGGAATGTGTCCCCAAAAAGAGGTTTTTGTCATATTTTACCACTTTTATGGATAAATTTGTATAACTAACTATGTTTAAGTAATGCCACACACACTCTTCCCTCCTCTCACACACTTACGACATATTGCCTGGCCTCGAAAGCATACGTAGGCCGACCGAGAGTCCTCTTCATGATTTCTTTATTATAATAGAGAGACTGGGCAGACTGCAGCAAAGAATAAACCCTAATTAAACACAAACACTCACGCATAACTACACAAACACACACTCGCACACGCTATCACTCTACAAACAAAAATATACAATAAAAACATTTGCACACTAGAACAAACACACATACACACGTTTGTGTCAATAAACCTGCACACATATAAAATTCAAACACACACACACACACACACCTAACTGACTATCAGGCACTAAGACAAACTCTTATATTATTCTTCAAGGTGTTCTCTGATTATTATAGTCTTACATAATAAATAAGTTGGTGACATGCTCTAGTGTCTACATTACAGTCTACTAGAGTAGCCAGCAAAAAATAACATGCATTATTAAAACAAATCCAGCTTTTTCAATAACAACGCTCTAAAGTACTACCACTGAAGTCTGGGGTCAGGAAGATTGTTTTAGGTTTTTGAAAGAAGTTCCTTATGTTCAGCAACGCTGCATTTATTTTATTTAAAAAAAATGTAATATTGTTAAATATTATTTCAATTTAAAATAACTGTCTTCTATTTGAATATATTGCAAAATGTAAATTATTCCTGTGATGCAAAGCAAGATTTTCAGCATCATTACTCAAATCATTCTAACACGCTGATTCACTGTTTAAGAAACCTTTATTATTATTATCACTGTAAAAAAAAATTTTTTAGGATTCTCTGATGAATAGAAAGTGACTTTTTCAAAATAGAAATCTTTTGTAACATTATAAATACTACATTAACTATCACTTTTCATCAATTTCATGGATTCTTGCCGAATTTAAGCCTTCATTTTATTCTGACCTCAAACCTTCAAAGAGTAATGTGCATTAAATCATATAAACCATAAACACATATATTATAAATAAGCCGGGAGCACAAATGAAAGACAATGAAAGTGTCAAAGACCTTTATATGTTCAAGTTTATTCCTCTATTTTTAATTGTTTGTGTCTATAACATGCTTCAACTGTGAGCTGATTCAGGCATCACTGTTGAGTCTGTATAAATGTTAAAAATGCGGACAATACGTTTCTTACAGCTCTGTCAGCATGATGAACCTTCCTGTCTGACGCAGGAATGGCCAAAAATAAGAAATGTTTTTCACTGACCATCTATTCTTGGAAAGATAAAAAATATGTGAGATTTGCACAGGGACATGCAAGCGGGATTTTGTCCGTTATCAGCTGAGTTTTGTGTCTGTTATCTTGCAAAGTCATTCAAAAGTCTGAATCTCAGATCTCACAGTTTGCACATGCAGAAACACGCGGACGGCCTTCCTGAAGGGAAGGTGAATCTGCTCTGACTTTATCAGAAAGTCAAATGTCAGCGTGTGTGTAAATAGAAGACATTGTTTCTGAGAGTTTGTGTGTGTGTTACTCAGGATAAAGCTGTATGTTTGAGCACCCTTTTTTTTTTTATCTGTCACCACAGGGTGCCTCCGACTGGCGTGAGACAGTGAGACCATGGTAAACGCAAACAACAAAACATAAACAAGAGAGAGAGAGAGAGGGAGACTGACAGAGAGAGAGAAAGAAAGAGAGGCAGAGTGGATTCCAATGGCTGCGTGAGGAGGAGGAAAAAGGAGCCGAAAGATATAAAAAATTCCATTGCTGCTTCCAGAATCCAAGTCACTGCATGACATCATCGCCTGCGGAATCTGAGTCACACTGTGACATCATCGCTTCAGAGGCCGATGCTGCCTTCAAGTCCTTCTAAGTCTATACTTAGTCAAACTATTGTAGAAAAAACATTTCAATTTCAGCCACATATTTCCACAAAGAGAGGATTTTTAGCACTATTGCAACTAAATAAAGGGTGAGGAATAATATAATTTAATTTAGCATAATTTAATATAATACAATATTCAAATTATTATATATTTTTTTATTATTATACTGTTGTTTTCTAAAATGCTTGCTGTGGTGATTTTTGGTTTTAACTAAAAATAAAACATTTAAAAAATAATAATTAATTAAAATTACTATGGAAATGGCATAAATATGGAAATAGTATAATAACATATGGAAAAGTTAAACTTACAAACTGTAAACAAATATATTTCCTTAGCAACTAACTGAAATAATAAGTTTAAGTACTGAAGTTACTAAACCTAAAACTTAAATAAAATAAATAAAAGCTAAATAGAAATATATTTGAAAAAATAATAATTCAAATGACAAAAGCACGTAAAAATAAAATAAGTAAATTGAAATACAAAAAAAATATAAAACATTACAATAAATATTACAATATAATAAAAAACTTAAAATTGAAATAAATGAAAGCTAAATAGAAATTTAAAAAATAATAAAAAACACAAAAGAACATAAAATTTAAAAAATTAAACAAAAAATGCACACAATAAAAAAGTTAAAATTTACATTGAAAATGAAAGTGTAAATATAAAATCTAATAATATTAAAATAACACTGATTGGGTCAGTGATTCTTGGTTATAATAAATACAAATTGTAAATATAAATACCCCTAAAAATCTATTATATTCAAATTTACAATTATTAAGTATAAAAATGAACAGTAACAGTATTAAAAATGAATAAATAAATATTATTGATATGTCTATAATATTATAGATAAATATAAAAGTATTAACATTTCATAATATAACCACTGTATCCTATCCAGAAACCAGCATTAATTAAATTAATTAATTTATTTAAATAAATAAAATAATAAAATCTTTTTTTTTTCCTTATGAAATCATCTTATGGCACAAAAATATCCCCCTAACTGAGAAATCACCTAAATATGATTATTCAGTCATGACTTATAAGCAGCATTAGTCAAATCAATGGGTGGTTTTGCATTTAGAATGCAATGCGAAAAAACACCTCAAATGACAATTCGGCTCCTTTTTCTTTATGTAAATGAACACTGAAATGACAGCACAGGCGATGACAGGCACAGAGCGGCACACACACACACACTCACATGAACACGCACGTGGAAGACGTGGATCGCCAGCATGCACGGATACTTACCCCGCGCCGGAGGCTCCTGAGGCAGTGCATTTTGGACTTGGAGGTCATTAGGTCGTTGAATCGGTGGGACAGGGGCTCCTTGGACTGTTTGGGGGTCTGGGGAGTGGGGCAGGGGTCAGGGGTCACAGCAGAAGGTGAGGGAGGGTCAGGGGGGGGCTGGCGAGGTACGGGGGAAGTTAACAGGGACATAAGCTACCAGTAAGACACGAGCCACAGAGCAGCGACCAGTGAGTGAGAGAGGTTTACAGAGAGAGAGAGAGAGAGAGAGAGAGAAAGAGAGGGTGGGACCAAATCGATCCGGAAAGAGGTAAACAAAAAAGGAAGGGGAACACAAAACAAGAAAAATAAGGACCCAAAAATTTAACTAATTAATCAATTAATCAATTAATAAAACAAAGGAGAACGCAAACATAAAAGGAACGTAAAAGAAATGGCAACTGAAAGAAACGCGCTGCAGCTGTGGTGTTATTAACCCTATGAGCGAGAGAGTTAGTGCGTTAAACTCGGTCCTGTACATCAGGGGTCACATGCAGGGGTCAGATCACTGCAGAACCACTGAAGGGACGGTTCACCCAAAAATAATCACATCAGTGACTGGCGGTCTTCCGTGGAACAAAAAAGGAGATTTTTAAGGTGATTTTTCAATGTAATGGAAGCAAATGGGGACCATGGGCTTCAACAATGACAATAAGCCTTGTAAAAGTAGTACATATGAAGTCATTGTTCACGGTTAATAATCTGTCCCCGATTAATTCCCCTTTTTGTCAGTTAAGTTTCAATTTTAAGTACTTTTATTGGTAGGATTGTGTTTGCGTGACAACAAAAATGTAACAATAAACAAATATTACTGAATTAATATAATATAATGATTAATTAATAATTAATATTATGAAGAAAGAAGGAAACAAAAAAATACATTTATTTATTTACTTTACTTAAATGTAAAATGTAAAGTGTGCATGTGTGTTTTTGTAGTAGTCATTTTTCAATACATTATGAAAAAAAAACAATATAAAATTTAAACATGCAATACATTACAAATAAAAAAAATTTAATTTATGCACAAGAATGGACTTTGATTCTATTGATCAAGGCAGTAGGAGATTTCGGACAGTGTTCAGCTGAAAAATGAATTCTTCCACCAGTAACATCTGCATTTGATCTGTTTTTTGTTTTTTTTAGAACTATAAATCTCAGACAGTTTGTCAAAGTATTTATTCAAATTTCATTTCATAAATATTCCTTTTCTCTTTTTGTGTTCCATGGAAGAAAGTCAGTCAGTGAGGGTGAACAAAAACTGTCCCTTTAACAAACGTTGCATGCACAGCGCACACACATTCCTCTACAGCACAAAACCTGATTTCAGGTCAACCATTCACTCTTTTCTCTCTCTCTTTCACGGTTATCAGTGAGCTCCCCAAAGCGTAATGGAGAAATTAATGAACGTGCATTCTGGGAGAGCTCACATTAATAGTTCAGTTCCCAACAGACTGGACAACCTGCTAAAACATCACAGACTAAATCTGCCCTCTATGCATTAGGAAAAAAACGAGATCTACACAAGAGTGCCCAATACCACAGGAAATCAAATTTATGTGTGCAATAATGCACTTATGATGGAAGTCCACTGAGCAATGAGTTACACATCCAGAAATAGTCCTACCACTAAAAGAATGATTCACACAACTTTCCAGCTCAAATAACATACTTTGCACAAAATAAATAATTCCTTCAGAATAAATATGAGCTTCACATTTTTTTACTTTAACCCTTCCAGAATATCTTGTTCTATTTTAGTATTATTTATATACTATTAAAGCATGAATTAATATTTTGAATTAGCTTTTATTTTATTTCCATTTTTACTCTTGTTTAACTTTTACAAATGTTATATGCTATTGTCATTTTTATTTGTAATTAAAATGGCTAAATCTATTAAATTAAATAAAACCTGAATTAGTTCAAAATAACTGATAAGAAAAAAAACAATAAGTAGAATAAATAAATAAATAAATAAATCGCAAGCATAAATTCCTGGCAATTCAATTACACTCTCAAAAATAAAGGGATTTGCTATTTACACTTTATTTTTTATTTATTCATTTTATTTATTTATTTATTTATTTTTTAGTTTTAGTAATTTAAGTACATCAGTTTTTTCCATTTCAAATTTTGTTGTTGTTGTTGTTTAGGTGTAACATATCTTATAGTTGGTTTTATTTCAGCTTTATTTTTACTTAACGCTAAAATTATTTCAATGTTTTAGATCTACTTAACAACACTTGCGGCCCACAGACTTCCCATGTAAGAGCATTACTGTAAACATCATTTCTCCTTGTTTTTCCAAAGTTGAGCTGATTTCCTGTGGCAATCGACAGCTTAAGATTCCTCTAATCTTTACCGTCATAAACACAAGAAACATTTCAACTTCTAACCCTCTACAACATTCAACATTTTGTCAGTATCATATGCTTCCATGCATAAACACCATTAATCAGATACAGTTCTGCATGAGATGTGTGTGTGTTTAGTGTTTAGATGAATATTATTGAATGTGGTTTCTAAGTAAAGTCTCCTAATAATGTTTTGTGTTATTCCCGACCACAAACACAGACGTTACACACACAGGATAGACGTGAACTGACAAACACAGGCTATGATTGGAACAGCATACTACATACTTCTGTTACTATTTAGGCACTATGTGCTATATGCAAATATGCCAAAAATGCGCAGCATACAACAAACCACACCACATGGAACATGGTATCCCATAATGCAATGCGCAAAAGTTCCATTTCCAGCGTGAAGAGAATATAAACTGCAGTATTTCACAGACTGCCAAATGTTGCTACAGTTTTACACAAAACTAAAGTGCAATAAATGCACTAAAATGCAAATAGCCATATTTAATTATCATATAACATATGGATGCCACTTGCCAAATTAAATATGATGAGATCATGTGAGTACAATATATATTCTAATATTTTGCATAAATTAAAATAAATATATCATGCATTTGAAAATCTTTAATGCTCACTAATGCAGCATTTATTTGATTAAAAATATAGTAAAAATAGCAATTTTGTCAAAAATTATTACAATTCAAAATAACTGCTTTCTATTGTAATATATTAAAAAATACAATTTATTCCTTTAATGCAAAGCTGATTTTTCAGCATCATTACTCCCGTCTTCAGTGTCACATGATCCTTCAGAAATCATTCTAATATGCTGATTTGCTGCTCAAGAAACATTTCTTACTATCGTTCAGCTCGAAAACCGTTAATATTTTGGTGTTTTCTTAATATTTTGTATATTCTGAATGAATAGCAAGTTTAAAATAACAGCATATATTTTAAAATATAACATTATAGATGTCTTTATTATCGATTTAATGTATCCTTGCCGACTAAAAGTATAAATTTCTTAACTAAACTAACTAAACAATCATAAACAGTGTGAACTGCACAGTATAAACTAGTTTTCCATTCCGCCCATAGCCACACAGACACACCTCATTAAATACATATGACAGTGTTAATGCTCACATCCTGGTCCTGCAAGGTTAGACGGGGTTTGGACTGAGCATGCTCAGTAGGAGCGGAGCCTTTGACACAAACGTCAAAGGTCACAAGAAGACAGAGGAAGACGAGGAAAAGGAAGAAGAATGTGGTTACCATGAGAACAGCACCGATGGGCGGCTAGAGAAGGAAGTTACTCTCGGTTTGAAAGGACAACACAGGAATAAAGGCTTTAGAGTTGCGCTTCTCTGCAAAGGTCAAAGGTGAGGCCTCTCGGGCCGGTGCATTAGTACGTTATCAGTGGGGCGTCAGGATGAACGTGGAACGCATTTTCGTGCAGGTTAACACAGGGAAGGGAAAGGAAAGGAGAACGATGGTGGCAAACCAATAACAGCATCTACAAATGCTACAACAAAACTACACAAATTCAAACTAATAAACAATCACAGTCCAAAAAAAAACCCTCATCTAAACACATAAAAGAATCACGTATCTGATCAGTCTGTGCTGTTCATATTTACTTGAGTTTTGGGTTCAGTCAAATCCTAGTAGCTGCGAGTGAATGTGACGCCGGTGCGGTGTGTGTTACCTTGCTTTTCTTATTGAAAGGCCAGAGAGTTTTGCTCTTGGCCTTGCTGGAACGGTCTGCTCTGTTGTCCGGGCGTGAGTTCGTAAGGCTGGTCTCAGACACCGTCCTCTTCATCGCCTGACCGTAGTCTTCAAACTCCACATCGCCAGGAGGCTCGAACCCAGACTTATACGACTCTATGACCTGAGAGGAGTCCTGCGGGCGACAGACAGCACAGATAGTCTTACTGTGGGAATATAGTTTTTATTAATATTTTGAATTCAATTCGATTTTTATATTTGTTTTTATATTATTTATTCGATTTTATATTTTAAGTTTAAGTAATTTTATTGTTCTTATTTTTTATTATTTTTAAATATGTACAGTGATGCCCCAAAATATGGACACCTTTGGTAAATATGATCAAAGAAGGCTGTGAAAATTAATCTGCATTGTTAATCCTTTTGATCTTTTATTTAAAAAATTCACAAAAATCTAACCTTTCATTAGATAATAAGAATTTAAAATTGTGGGAAATATCATTATGAAATAAATGTTTTTCTCTAATACACATTAAACCTTAAATTTAATATGTATAATTTTTTTTTTATTACATAATGTTTGTCTTAGCAACTAGTTAAAATTATATATATGTATATACACTTCTGAAGATGTTTTGTCCTAAAAAGCAACTGTATAGTCAGAGACAACAACCACTTGCCGTTTCATATGCAGAATATATTATATCTATATCTAGATATATAATTTCTATAAATTCTAAAACACAATTGCATTTTCTGTAAATAATTAAAAAGCCAGAAAATATATATATAAAAAACATTTCAGTGATTCTTGATTTCACGGCATATTTAATTTGTCGCAAACGATAATAAGGCTGTAAACAACAAATAAAGTACAAAGACTTCAATATGTCATATTGTCTCACTGTTAGTTACATCCTTATTTCAATATTACATCATTGAAAACCTGTTTCCACAAATTTCTAGTACATAAATGTAAAAACAACATGTGTTGTTGAAATTCTTTTTGAATACTTAATGCTACAAAAGATTTCAATTTCAATTAAATGCTGCTTTTTAAATTTTATTTTTAGCAAAGAATCATAAAAAAAAAGTTCCAGCACAACTGTTTTCAACACTGTTGATAATAAAGGTTTCTTGAGCAGCAAATCAGTAGATTAGAAGGATTTCTGAAGAATCATGTGACACAATAAATGATATTTTACAACATATTTAAAATGAAAGTTTTTCTCTATTTCTAATCAAATGCAGCCTTGATGAGCAGAAGAGACATCTTTCAAAACAGTTTTAGACATTTCCGCAATTTCATAATCTGCAAATGATGCTACTTGCGTCATATGAAGGATCAGGTATCAGTTATTTATGATAATCTAATCCATGTGAATAAACGGCCAGAGACTGATCCTGGATCAGCGTTAGAATCAGTAATGTCTTGTTCACCCCAGATTGAGTTTCTATGCGAGAATGAGAGATATTCCAGACAGAAAGTCTGTATGAGAGTGTTACTAACATTATTGGGTTCGATGGACTCGGCCACTTGTGTTATTCCATCCAGGCATTTCCCGATGATGGGCAGAATCTGTCGGTCGACCTCCGCAAAAGTCTTTAGCGACTCACCCATTCGCTCTATCCTCTTCTCCTCCATCACCTGGATATTCTGCTCACAACACACACATACAGAGTTAGCGTATGTATTTCTGAATAGAGAGCTGCGAGATCATGCAAATTGCCTTTTGGGGTGTGCTTATGCTGTTACCTAATTTGCATAATCCACAATAGTGAATTCAGAAATAATGCAAACAAATGATGATATTAGGAGCGGACTCCTTCTCAGAGGATGTTTCTGTGTGTGTACGTGTGTGTGTGCACCTGGAAAATATTAGGGATGATGGTGTAATAATGTTCATTCTGTTCCTGGTTGAACTTCTGCAGGTATGAGGAATATTCATTCTTGCTGTCAGAAGCCATCTGGTGTCTCATCTGAGCCTGCTGCCGTGCCTAAAAGAGAGAGAGAGGATGAAATATGACTGATTCTGCACTATCATTTTATTAATTATACCCCTTAAAACACACAAATGTAAACACATGCAAGCCTAGACACGATTTCACAATTTTTTGCATCTTCCTACATCCTTGCGACAACATTCACGTTCAAAATAATCATGCATTTGCATGTTTTTCTAAATTCATAACCAACTCAAACATGTGTTATGCTTACAGTACTTAATAAGGACGGGGCTACCTGGTGCTATGATGCATAAATCAATAAAAAGACAAAAAATTATCATTTAAATAGAAGATATAATTTTATCACTGTGATTAGGAATGTAGTGCACTCAAAATAACAAACTTTTGTTTTCATATTAAATGACTTCGACTAAATTTACCCACAAACCTCACAAACCTGACTCCCATTAGAATATGAACACCTTCAGACTGATTCATACATATGTGTCAAACAGCAGATATGACATACCGGTACGTGTGAAAATCTACAAGATATAAACACCTTACACAACACTCAAGAGCTCTCGTAGGTTGAAGAAACACACAAATGCATGCTGCTGAGGTAAATGTGATTCTAAAGTGTACTGATGCATTTGAATGCACATCGTTTAAGTGAGAGGACGGTACAGAGAATGCAGCATCATGTTAACCACATCCTGATCCGATTCTAGGAAATCACCCTGGTTAACCTGTGGTTCAGTGTTGCCATCGAAACACTCAAACTTCACCAGAAGCTCAGCAGCAGACATGTGCATGAGCCGACGGGAAGTTCAGAAAAATATCCCCGAAAATTACATTTGCACTGAATAAAAACATATCAGAATAATTTAGAGCAGATTTGTAGTTGTACCTGATTAGATTAGAGTGATCTGTGTCATAATTTCACTGCTCTTTCTTTAATATAATAATATTTAAATATGATAATATTGCATTCTAATATTCACATAATATTTAGAATATATAACATTTATTTATTTAGTTTTATATATTTTTTTTATTTCATACAATATTTTACATACAATATATAAATGAATACAATACAATAATATCTTATTTTAATTTTTATTTATTTTTTTGTATTGAAAAATTACATTTCATATTAGAAATTAGAAATATTGTTTATGTACTTAAGCTATTTATACTTTGAAATATTTTTATATTTAATTAATAATTAAAGCAGTGAATCAACATTTCGAATAATAACATTATAAATAAACATAATTTTATTTTATATTAAAAATGCACATTTCATATTGTATATCATATTTATATTTATGATTTAATATTAAACCAAACATTACTATTAAAAATGTAATATTCATACATTTAATTATTCTTATATTTAAGAAAAAAGTAATGGACAAGCAGTGAGTGATGATACAGTTCATTATATTTAAACAACCTAATTATAAATAATATAATCAAACTGATAATAATATAAACACACACCTCTTTAGTAAACTGTGATATGGCGAGCTGACATTTATATATGGACCAGCAGAACAGGAAGCTTTGAGGCCTTGAGGTTTACATCATTAAATATTCATGCCTGGAGCGATGTGACTGGTGGAGCAGCAGCGGAGACAAACTTTATCAAGCCTGTGATTGGATGGCTGTTCTGCAGGTGTGTCGTGTGGGCGTGGCCATGGCTGGACAGGACGCAACAGTGTCCCGACACACACGCACACACATAGACCTGTCGCCGTGCACCTACCTTATGGTAACATCGCTTCAAGGCATGATTTAAAAAAAAAAAACATACACATTAGTTAGCTTAGGCTACTCATAAGTTAGTCCTCAAATCTACACTTCAACATGACAGTAACTTCCGACACAAACTGCTCGACAACACATCAAATGAAGGCAAACAAACCAACATGTGTCAAAACCACATGACCTTTAAACACATAAAAAGACGGGCTGCATTCATGAAATACAAGCATACTGCTTAATACACACTATTTGAAAAACACAAATATGTTAAACAGTGTCTTAGTATGCAACTTTAACTAAATCTATCATACAGTAACTTGCAAACTGGCTTGTTTTCGTCAAACCTCGTTATGTTGCATTTTTATTTTAGCACCTAAAGTCTAGTCATCATCTCCGCATTTTTAAATCGGTATTGTGTAAAAAAAAAAAAGTCAGACTTTTGGCATTCTGAGCTTTGAAAAATGAGTCATGAAAGAGATCAAAATTGTTGTTTGTTTAATTTTTCGTTTGCATCGTTATGCGTCTCAGTCTAAATAAAAGATGAAGTCAAGATGCATTGCATTGTGGGATGCTGTACTCTGGTTATATGCATCCTCCAGGTATTCCATGCATTCATAATCCAAATACTGTACATTGTATACATACAGTTAACTGCAGAAATAGTATGCTACTCTAAATGCAGTCACTAACTAATGCAGCTGCTGTACCTTCACTGACCCTAAAACGTCTGCTTTTTTCATTAACTGAAAAGATCTGAAAGATTGGCTTTGTAATGGATTTTTTGGACTCTCACACATGCTACCTGGAAGATCTCTGGAGTTCTTCACTACCTGACCATTAAATGACACAAAAATGCTCTCTGGACTTCTGGAAGCAGGAGCTCTTTTCCACATCTGAATACTTTGGAAATTTCTCTTTGTTCGACTCAAGCTATCACAGAGACATCTGCCCAGCACAAACTCTGGAACAAAGAACGATTAAAAACCAGTAAAGAGAACGTAGGCGATGTTGCCTGTCCTGTGTGACTCCACAGTCCTACACACACACACACACGGTTTCCACACAGTGCCACGGCAGCAGTGTGAGACAGTGATGTGTTAAGATGAAGTGAAGGGAAAAACAGACACATGTGAATCACTCGGGCTGTGTCAGTTTATCACTTATTCATCTTATATAAACCAAACTGAGACTAAATAAAACTAAGTGAGATGATGATAGCTATTAAATCATAATCAGATTGATTATAAACCTTAGTTTCATTCAGCCGACAAACAAACTATTTATCTGTCATTTTTAAGCATATGGTAGACAGAACAACAGATGGAAGAACAGATAGATAGATAGATAGATAGATAGATAGATAGATAGATAGATAGATAGATAGATAGATAGATAGATAGATAGATAGATAGATAGATAGATAGATAGATAGATATTGAACTGACTTGTGGTTTCTATATAATTATTGATCATAACTTCTGTTTTATTATGTTAAAATAAAAAATACAGTGATGAACTGGTGTTTTCTTCTTCAGGAATCCTGGAGGATGTGTGACTCCTTCTCAGACGCTCTTACCTTCTCCACGTCTGCTTTCGTCACATTGATGTCTGCATCCAACTTCTCAAAGTACTGCTGGGCTCGATCTGCTTCTTTACAGTCCCGCTCAAACTTCCTCTTACACTGCGCACACACACACACACACACACACACACACACACACACACACACACACACACACAAGTGTTAAAGCACACAGATGTTCAGATGCAGCACACTCAGTTCTGCAGTATAATAAACACTCATCCATTATCACACTGTTTATCCTTCATCTAGCTCTCACACTCATTTATTTGAAGAGACAATCAACATTTGTGTCCGCACTGACCATTGAACCACCCGATCACACAACTCACACAATGAGCTCATTCTTACACACGGACACATACAGGCAGTGCTCTCTCATTCTCTCCCTCTCTCTCTCTCACACACACACACACACACACACACACACTGAATCAACAAACAACCAGAGGAATCTGCTAACAACGACACAATCTATCTCTAACACCACACACTCTGAGACAGTGGCTGTACAGAGGAATGTCCAGATATACCCTGTCTGCTTCAGTGTGTGTGTGTGTGTGTCATCAGAGGGACGTCTCACACACACACACACACAGTATCTAATGTACTAAGTGGTTATCTTAGCTATTTGTACATTTTTGAAGCATGGCATGGAATACGAATATTGAAATCACTCATCACAGCCAGTTAAACTGAATCTTAAAATGATAAATAAAATAGTATTAATAGTTTATTTTGTAAAATATTTAATTTAACTGTAATATTTTAATTAAATGTGTATTAAAATGTTGCATTGAATAACATATTAATAAAATAATATTTTAGTTTAAAAAATCAACTAAAATTGAACCTTGATATTTTATTATAATATGCACTGAAATGAAGTATTGTATATAATGTAAGCTTAATCAACAAAACAAATTACAAATATAAATGAAACATTTCTTTAAAATACTTTTAAGGTTCTAAATAATTGTAATTTTGGATAATTTAATATGTATTTAAATGTTGTATCAAACAATGTAAGTTTAATGACATTTTTTTAAAATACAAAAATAAATACAATATTAATTATCTAATAATATATTAATATATATATATATATATATAAAATATATGTAATATCTTTTTAATTTAATATTTTTTTGTTTTTATGAAAATTTAATTAAATACTTATTTAAGTTTTAAATAACTGTAATAGTTTAATTTGTATTAAAATGATTTGAATAATGTAAGTTTAATTTTTAAAATGACAAAAACATATAAAACAAATTCTGTTTTAAGCTTTAAATAATTTTTATATTTGAATCATTTAATCTGTATCGACATGTTGTATTAAATCATGCAACATAAAAGCCTTTTCACTTGTGCCCCCAGACTTTCGGAGACCACTGTATATCAAAGTACCATAGTATTAATAACAATGGCTCATTTATTTGATCGGTTATTGATGTTGACTGAACTCACTGCTTCCAGCTGTTTCCAGCTGGCTTCGAGATGTTGCTGTGCCTTCCGTCCATCATGGAAATGCTGTGAGAGAGAAGGATGAAGAAATCAATCACTAATTTATTAGGATCCATTATAAATTTACATACATGAAGGCAAATTTTATCTCATTACTGTCAAGAGGGGACAACTGAAATTAAGGAGCTCTCATCTGTAGTTAAAGAAGATATGAATAATTGAAAAAATGCAATCAGAATTATCTGAGTGGATATAAGCCTGTACCCTAGAGGAAGTGTGTCTGTGTGTGTGTGTGTGTGTGTGTGTGTGTGTGTGTGTGTGTGTGTGTGTGTGTGTGTGTGTGAGAGAGAGAGAGCTGCCAGGAAGCCATATTGCCATGTTCTGTGTGTATCCTGTGTGTTGTCACACTCGTGGCCATCTGTGTGTTTCTCTCCTCAGCTCCTCTCGGCCTGAGCACTACAGGAAAGTGTTCGGTTGGCCAACAAACACACATATTTATATATTTCTGAATCTCATACAGGTACTACAAAATATTTTCCCGAAGTCTAAGTTAGGATCTGTGTATCACGAGTTACTGCTGTTTCTCTGGTGACAACTGAACTTGAATCAGTCAGACGTGTTTAGACCAGACAGAAAGACTGACAGTGAGAAAATGAGTGCATGGATGAATTGAAGTGTGTTTAGTATTCCTCAGTGAGTTTCTGGGCTGAATAAGGAACGCTGGCATGCAGCGTGTGAATAAAACCCTATAGAGCAGAAAGCATTATTGGTACAAAACCACAGTCAGTCAATGCTGAAGGAGTCCAGTTAGAGAATTTTAATGAACGACTGAACAAACACATACAGAAGATAGTATATTTCTCATTTAATTATGGTATTTAAAGCCTTTTTCTATTGCTGTTGAGCTTTATTGAGCTTCTCAGTTCTTTACAAACAGATAAGCGTGAAAACAAACACGGACAAAAAAAGGTGAAAGTGTTCAACAACCGTGCAATTTTTCTGCTTTTTTGCGGTCCATTGGAACAAACCAAAAAAGTGAGACCTAAACTCACAGCTAATCTGGAATTAGTCTTTAAAGTTTCATCCAATCAGAGGAAGTCTCCCTTTTCTTAAAGAGGAAGCTGACCTCTGGTTGGTTTTTAAAAACTAAGCTTCACTGAGAACCTTTCTGTTAGAACAGCTGAGAAAAGAACAAGAAAATAAAAAACAGAGAACAGATGAAAGATGAAAGAGATGAGACTGAACAATACTGACACTGCTTCAGAGATGATTTAAATCATTCATGCTTCATACAAACACATACAAGAGACAAATGCAGACTTGTTTCCCATGGATCAAAAACAAAGCAACTGGTCTACCTCAACAGAATTAAATTAAAAACACAATATACTTAAAAAACATTAATAAACATTGTAAAAGAATAAAATATAAAAATATAAAAATAAAATAGTATAGCAGCTACACTGACATTAGACTTCTTTCCACTATAAATTAAATAATAATTAAAATAAAATAAAATAAAAATTGATGAAATGAAACAAAAATAAAAACATTAATTATAAAAAAAAAAATTATAATAAATTTAAATGAACAAAAACAGGATAATACAGACAAATAAATAAAGTAAAATTACAAAATGAAAAAAAAATAAATAAAAACAAAAACAAAAAATACAATAAAATTAAATAATTATCTTATTTTAGTATTATTTTCTCGGAACTGAGAGCACTGGCTGAAATCAATGCAACTTTTAGAGAAACTTGCTCCTAAACAACATCTGGTTGCTTTACAAGTCTATAAGACAGTTTCTTCATTAGTAGGTGGTTCCTGGCCTGGCCCTAGTCAAAAGTCTGGCTGCACAAAACCAGTTTTTTTTCTTCTTCTCTTGTTTCTGGTTTTCCCTGCAAAAGCTCAGCTAGTGATTTCTGGCCCTGGATGAGTGTGGTGATATGAAGCAGCAGCTCTCAGGTTCAGGATTTATCACATCTCAGAATAATAACCTGAACTACAGAGCGAGGCCTACAGATGGAGCATGTCTCAAACACACACGTTATAGGCCCAGTCAGCATAACGCTTCTTCAACAATAGATTTAAAAGAGAATTACAGCCCCAGACCATATGCTGTCTGGATTAAACACAGGACTGTTCGTAATTAATTCTCTATTGCAAAATGCATTAACTAAAGAATAAACTATAAGTTTGCAAATATATACATGTATACATTTTTATATATGCGTGCACAAATATATCCAAAAATAGCACATGTGTATCAAATCAGCAGAATGATGCAATGAACTGAGGTAGACAAAAGAAAGAGATGGATAGACAGACAGATAAAGAGAGAGAAAGAAGAGGTTTATGAAACAGGAGAGAAGAGGCATTCTGGGAAATCGGCCAGACAGACGCCATGGAGCCCCACTCAGTGTGTGTGTTTGTGTGTGTGTGTGTGTATGAGTGCTGAATGCTGGGAAATTTGCGTTCTTCTGGTTAATACCTAAATGCTTATCTTATCAGGATGAAAAAGAGAAATGCATGGTCATTGTGTGTGTTTATATGCAATTAAATCCCACCATTGACTGATTTCTCCTCTCTGTGTATTAAACTTGAACATTATTTGAACCAAACTGCACGTTTCACAGTTCTACCTTTATCTAAATGTTCGTTCACTCACCGCTTTCCTCTCTGTTTTGATTTCCTGTGCGTATCTCGTGAGTTCGGCGATGATCTGTGACGTCATGTTCTCTGCGATGACCTCATGCTGTCCGGCGTAATCGTTCAGCTCGTTTAGTGTCGAATGAAACGCACGACACCATGTGTACCTGAGACAGGACGGGACATCATCAGTATGAGACACATACATGAATATATCTGAATCCATCAGCTAATTTAAATGGGTTAAATGCTGATTCAGACAACTGGATTTAGACCAAACAAATCTAATATCAATCATGAGAGAAATGAGAAAAATGAAACATACTTATTGTCGTCTTCTTCTTTCTTCTTAGGCTGGTATTTCTTGGACAGATTCCTGTGCAAAATTAAAAACCAAGAAACAAATGACTGCATATGTTTACAGTGCTACCATACTTCTTCTATTTCTACAGTACGTTATACTGTAAGCCCTTCTGCAAGGACTACATCTGGTAACTCTATTTATATACTATACTGATATACTATATTTAAAAGAAAATGTGCAGTATGAAACCAGAGCATACTGTTATAGGCCACTCATTAAAAAATATGCACTCTTATCTGCAACAATATAAACACCATTACATAAACACTGTGAGAATACCTCAGCTTTCCATCATGAGAAAATGTATTGGCATAAAAATGCAGTATCATTATCACAGTGAAGTTCTATGAAACCACCAGCCTTTACAATGTACAAAAGCACCATATTTTTACTTTGAAACATACAGCACTTACATGTATTTAATAAAATCATCACTTTTCAATAATCACATTAAGCTATTTGACAATTCCATTTTTTTGTCCATCACCAAATTTAAGGATATTCCTATTTACACCTATTTAAGATATTCAATTAAAAACATATTTCATGACCATACAACTTTTTGTTTTCACACACATGCTCCAAAATACATTTTACAGTTTGCACACTATTATTTTTAGTTCCGAATGCACCTAAAATGCTTTCACTGTTGAGCCCTGTATGTGCTATATTGTATCCCACAATGCAATGTGTGCTTGACCTGACTTTTCATTTCCAAGTAATATTTTAACTTGATTCTTGTTCTGACTGCCACAAATTAAATAACCAGTTAATTTAGAAGAAAAAAGGCTAAATTAAACAAGAAAAAAGGTAAATGTATTGCTGTATCAAACATGCAACATACTACTGTTTGAAATGATTACCATATATGCAGTTTAACTTTCTATAAAAATAAAAAGAAACCATTAAACACTTGGCTGTATTCAGTGTACACTTCAGTGCAGTATGCATAAACAGTTTGCTAATATCCAGTGCAGAACCAATCAGAGAGCCCAAATTGAAAAAGGAACCAATCAAAATGCTTAGTGCAAAGAAACAATCAAAAGTGAAAATTCAAATATAAACTTCACAGAACTCTTGGCATTTTTGTCTCTGTATTCCTACATTATTTAAAATGAATGTGAGGGTCAGTGTGTGTGTGTGTGTGTGTGTGTGTGTGTGTGTGTGTGTGTGTGTGTGTGTGGAAACTGTGACACAAAGGCTGTCTTTCTCTCATTGTAGCCTTTCTCGTCAGTCAGATGTTTCTCTGTGTATTCTATTATCACCAGCTATGAATATAGAGCGCCTGCTCATCCTCAACACCTCAGGCCAGGTGTGTGTGTGTGTGTGAGAGAGAGAGTTTGTTCATACAGCACCTTGCCAAAGGGAAAAAACCCACTAAAAACACACTAAAATAAATAAACACACACCCACAGCGAGACAAACACCTCTCAGCCCCCTTCAGTCTCTCTGTCACTGTTTTCTGCACATATTCTTCAGAATAGCACATTAGCATACTAATTTTAATATTGCACTGCATTCTCAGCAGACATTTAACACAGGATGTACCACACATAAATATAAATGTGAATTATAGTCATAGATTATAAATATATACATTCATAAATAAATGTATCTATGAATTTGAATACATTCATCTATTAATGAATTACATTTGTACATTTCTGCATAAAACATCCACCTATCCATCTATAAATATGAATCTATATCTATGTATACATAAATCTATGAATGATGTAATAATAATCTACGCATCTATTAATTTCTGAATTAAACTTTCTTTTTTTTTTACCAACCCACCTTTCTACCAATCTACCAATCTGTCTATCACATCTGGACTGCACAACATTATGAGACTGTTTCTGCAACATTGCAATTTCCGGAAGATAAATAAAATCTCTCACACACACACACACACACATATGCTCAATAATGACTATAATCTTAGCTAACTCGCTTTTCATGCATGCAAGTCCCTGTCTGGATCAGGATATCTGGGATATTAGTGTGTGTGTGTGTGTGTGTGTGTGTGTGTGTGCGCGCACATATATGCATGCATGTTTATCAAAAGCTGTTAGTGTGTATATGCTAGTGTATGTATATAGATGTCCCATACAAAAACTGCCATGGTATTATCATAAATATAGATAAAACAGGATAAAAACATGATCATTTTTTTTATACCATTTGACCACAGAATGCAATTCTATCATGCAGTGCATCTGAGGATATGAGTGCAGTTCATCACAGCCAGTAACAGGCTGGTAGAGTGTGTGTGTGTGTGTGTGTGTGTGTGTGTAAGACGGCTGAACCCCCTGCTGTGTCTGGGAATTAAAGGGGTTTCCCACTGCTATCTGGAGGGGGCTGATGTACAGTCAGTGTGTGTGTGAGTTTTAAATCCTATCACTGGAATGGGGGGCGGGGTCATGGCACCTGATTGGCTGCTGCAAATGTAGGTCACCAACGAGGAACACCATGCTGGCACCTTGTTACCACAGAAACCTGCATTTTCTTCCCAAACTGACACACACAGAAAACACAAATGTTGCCCTTTCTTCCTGTATCCTTGAGCTGTCGGCAGCAGCATCACATGTGTAATTAGTCTATGTGTGTAGTCTTTATTTTTAAACGGATACTCTATGAAGTACAAGCAGCTGCACCTGTCTTTATTTACACACACGACAGATGCATTTCAGGGGTTAAAGTGGGGTTTTGGGTGAAGGAATCATAAGATCTGATGGTGATCCTGGTGGCACAGTTGAGATGAGACATGACCTCTGACCTATCAAGTCACAACAGTATTCTACCTAATTACCGGTGTTGAAAAACAACTTAAAAGGGTCTCCGAGCTTGATCAGACTTATCCGTTGACTGATTTTAAAGAGGTTTTCACAGGCTTGGCATGGCTGAGAGTCTAGATTAAACCGTTAAACCCAGAAAACCAGCTTAAAATGGTAATCTGTCAGGGTCTATACATATATTCACTAGAAAGCTGAATAAATACATATACACTGAAAAGAATGGTGTATGATTTTCACTCAGAAATTGCTAGTAAATTATGCAAGAAAATTGCAATAACACACTGAAATGTTGAAGTAGAAATAGCAGGAATGGTATTTTTTTATAAATCATGTTAACAAGTTTTTAGAAAAGTAATTTCAAAAGCATAATTTCTATAAGCATAAATATTTGTTGTAAAAAAAAAATGTTTTTCATGTACACCATGCTTTTTTTAATATATGTCTTGGTTACATCTGCATGATAGAAATATCCCTTTCACAGACATATTGGCCTCTGATGATCACCTGTGCACGCAAAAATCACACAGTATGCTTTCTAATTCTAAAATATTATCAGTATAATATGCATATTTAAGGATGTAATGTTTTTTTTATTATTCTGCAACTGAAAATGACACATTCCATGACACATCGCAGAGGATGATGCAACACTCACCTGATCTGTCTTGCATAGTTAAGCTCGATCTCAGTCCTTTCCTTCACAAATTTGGTGTATTTTTCAACAAAGTCGATTCCCCACTGCGTGTGCTTTTCCAGGTTATCAAACTGATCCTGAGAGACAGAGAGAGAGACAGAGAAATATGTTAAAGCTGGCACAATAACAGTGCAGATGGTTTCGACAATTCAGTTGTTGAAATTAAAAATAAAAAAATTGATCACAGCAAGAAAGGTTCACCAATAGCATGTCAATAGGATGTGGACAGGAAAAGCCCACCCTGATACTGACATGAAAGCGAGTACCGTCAAAAATAGTGACCTTTCTAACAAATGCATGAGCTAGTTTCACTTAATTTGCTAAAGTGATGTTACTACTACGTGCAAACTAAACTGTATGAGTGGTATGAGTATGAGTTACTGGATGTGATGAAAAAAAAAAGAGTTTACATCTATCAGTTTTACATTCAACTTGGAATTTGCCAGGTTTTTAAATCAAAGCATAAAGCACAAATCATTGTACATTGTACATAAACTGTAAACTGCATAGTTCACAAATTAAAGCCAGGATCATCTACTGCATCAAGTTCAAGATGTTTCTGAAGGTTTCCTATCAGAAAAACACAAGGAACCAGTTTTATAGACGGAGCGGTCCAAGTTGTATTAAAAACTGAAATCTGGAAGTAAATGCAGGTGCTTTCATGTTTCCAGGATACGTAAATACTAAAAAAAAAAAAAACTTTTCGTGATCCAACCACTTAAACCACATTCAGAATGTGCCATATTTGCAGTGCTCAAGTTACTGGCCCTGAAAGTTGCATTAATATCTTGTGTTGTGGTCATCTATTGATGATTGGATACAGGTTTGCCGAGGTATATATGTAGGATTTTAATTTTCCATTTCCAGATGATCCATTTCCAGATGATGAACGTCTTTACAACACACAAACCACAGAAATTAGTCCTAGTCGCAATCCATTTTCACACCTTAGCTATAACTGATCAAACATTTGAGATGTTACAGGTTCAGTTTAAGAGCCTGGTGCATGCTGGGTAAATTATGAAAAATATTAAGATCCAATAAGAAAGAAATTCTATATACTGTATTAACAACCTGAGGCATATGTAATTGGACTGTGCAAAAACAACCCAAAAAATGCCATGCATTAGAAACACAACAGGGCGTTCTAGCTAACGTCCCTCTAATGTATTCTATAATCTTTTCGAAGCCCATGACTATTGAAAATATAAATTCCATTCAGAACCAAAACTTCTTTGAAGTCTGGTGTCATAAAAGCACCTGTTTGAAGGTTCAAATTGTTCCAAAAGTATATACATTTATTCTTCTTTATATAAAAGAAGATATTTTGAAGAATTTAGTTTTCGAAACAGTCCCCATTGACTTCCATAGTATTTTTTTCGTTCTTCTATGTAATGAAAACCCATAAATCAAAAACACAGATCTTAAGAACCTAAAATGAAATCAATAAATTTTTACACTGCTAAAAATAGAACAACAACAGCAACTCAAAAATCCTACGCAGCCAAAATGTTTTTTGATAACAAAACAAAGCTTTGCTGAACCGAAGAACCATTTTAAATCTTTACAGTGCACAATAAAATCACATCATCAGCTTTACTTGACACATTAGACAGAAACTACTCTGAATTCAACAAGTAACTGGTATCGTAGTGAGGCAGCGATCACCTTCGTTTGACTCCAGCATCCCCCCATTTTCTCTTCAACCATCTCGAAGTCTGAAGAATCCAGTCAGATATTCGCTCACACACTCCCTCCGTCCGAAAAAGCATTAGATGCACAAATCCATTTCACCTTCTCCTTATGAAAGAAGAAACCACTATTCAATTCCTGTTCGTGCAAACTGTCCACATGCATTCAGCCAGCAGACAGGATGAACGCTCAAACCTTGTGTGCTTGTGCGTACAGGATGTACATGTGGGTGATGATCTTGGTTTCTGCACTACATATTCAAACTTTCAGTCTATTGTTTAAAGGTACAGTTCACCAAAAATTCTGATTTGGTCAGTCTTTATTCACCATTATGTTATTCCATACCAATATGAATTTCTTGAGGAGAAACATTCATGCAGCTAGCTATTTTAATATAATGCCAGTTAAAACTAAACTAAATGACACCAAAAAGCATAACAGTATAAATGCACAGTAAAAAGTCCAAACAACTTGCATGCTATATTACATGTCTCACGAGGAATGGACTGAACTGTGGTCACTATAAATGATCAATACATGTAAAGAGCCACACAGAAATCTTCAAAAATCCCTACTTCTGTCTTCCATGAAAAAAAAAAATTACATTTTGGGTTTTGAACAATGATTGGATTTTCATTTCTGGTGCTATTAAAACTAGCAATGGAAAAATACAGCTAATAAACATACACAGTGCCAATGTCCCCCATCAGTATCTGAGTAATGCAACTGGCCTAATACGATTAGCCAGCCTCATTTAAACACAGATCACCTCCTCTTACACAACACAGTCTTTAGTCCACGCAGCAGAGACAAGAAACACTAGAAGAGAGCAGCAGCTGAAGGTTTAAATCTGTTGTGGTTTTCAACAGTGAGACGGCATATTATGTGACAAACGGATGCTTGGTTTTCTGGCATTGTCAGCAATCCAAAGATGTCTATGAAGTGCAAGAGAAATCCAGACAAGACTGAACTAACTCTATGTAAGCCAAAGTCCTCATCTTAGAAACTGCAACCAGCAGTAAAGAAGTGTGTCTCTGTTCAGATGGGCAGATTTTGTATCTGAAAGTATCGAAAAACATCAAAACTTGATGTCAACTTGTAGGGACGTCCCCAAGTGGAAAACTTCTTCTAAGAGGGACTAAAGAATGTGTTATTTCACGTCTAAGTATAGTACGAATGTACTTTTGGCTCAGTTGGTTTAACATTAAAGGTTAACATAAAGGTTAGGGTTGGTATCATCCAATTTACATGTGCAGTTATACATTTAGTGACTTAAAAATGAGGAACAGCACAACAAAAGTGACTCATCCAAGAACAGTTACCATTAACTGTAAAAGTACAGTGTTATATTGACAAGTTAAAGTGTTGATGTATTAACAGACACCACCATTAAACAACAAACCAAGCAAATTCACTGAGAAATATCATCCAACCACAAAATACACAGAACTCAATATTTCCTTAAACTCTGTATAATATGACTGTTTGATGCAGTATTAAAACACAAAAGCATTAGCATTTTCATTTACCCTCTGAGTTGACAACACTTTAGTCCATGGTTCTTTAAATGATGAAGCGGCCCCCATCTCTTGCGCACAAACCAGTTCTAAAATCAAAACCAGGACCAAGATCGCCTGTCCAATTCAAACCAGCACAATTCTCCGATCAAACCCAGTCCGTCCGCCAGTATCAAATGCTGATTCCAGTGTTACAATGGTGGATTATAATCCATATTTTGTCTTTATCCAGAGATTAAACCCCTCAAACCAGCATAAAGCAGACATACTTCACATCTGGAGCTGATCCAACGAGCGTCTGGGTGCCAGATTTACAGTTTGTTCAGTAGTTCTACTCCTCAATTCAAGCCCAGACATTTTCAAAGACCAAAGAGCACCAGAAAGATCCAACAAAGCTTCAGCAAGCAAGTAACACAATACCTGATGAGGAATTTACATGCATATTTACATCCAGCCACTTAGCAGAACTTTCTATTTAAAGCAGAATACAAATGAGGAACACAACAACAATAGGTGATTCACGAAATAGGCGATTCGGCGTTTAGAATTTTGGTTAGAAGTTTCTAAGCATTAGAAGGGTTACTCTGACCCAAAATGAAAATTTTGCCATTAAGCACTTACGTCAAAGTTGTTCCAAACCCGTAAAGTGCTTTGTTCATCTTCGGACCACACATTAAGATATTTTTGATGCATTCTGACAGCTTTCTGACCCTCCAATAGACAGCAATGTAATTAATATGATCAACAACCAGAAACGTAGCATGGAGATCGGTAAAATAAACAATGTAACATCAAATTTGATTGGGGTTCAATCGTAATTTTACTACAGTACACTATGAGAATACTTTTTGTACACACAAAAAAAAAATAACGTGAAATGTATTAATGCTGTTTCATAAAAAAAAGTTTACAATTATGTTTTCATAAAATATTGCATATAAATTGTAATCCAGTACTGATTACAAATTACATAATGGAAATTGTAGTAACAATCTGTTTAATTACACATATTAGGTAATGAGTACTTTTGGATTACTTTTAGATTACTTTGAACTAACTCTTAAGATATTTTAAATTTTTTGTTATCGTCAAAAGGTACATTAAACATTCCATTCCATCAAGGTTTCCAATACTGGGGTTCGTGAGGTGATAAAGCTAATAATTAACAAATAAGCCAAATAATTAAATCTAAATGTAAATTGCGGTACGGGCGTACCAAGTACGAATCCCAGCTCGAGGACCTTTCCAGATCCCACCCCCCTCTCTCTCTCTCCCACTTCACTTCCTGTCATCTCTACACTGTCCTGTCATAATAAAGGCAAAAATGCAAAAAAATAAATCTTATATAAATCTAAATATGAATGATAGTTTATAGGTTTCATAAATTAAGCCCAATTTGCAAATTTCGGCTCCAATGCACATTCAAACAATGTTGCAACAAGACTGTCTCCTCCTTACACTGTGAGAACAAACACTATAAACATGATATGGAACATTTGTTCATAACATTTTCACAGTGTTTACATTGTAACGTTCTCTGTTTGGGGGTAGAGGTGATGGAGTCATTATATCCGCTGTACTCCAGAGTGGCGACATCTGCAATAACATCCCGCAGTGTGCGGCGAGTTGGCCTGGATTAATGAGGGTCACAAAGGGCCACCAGCCGACCCTGAACAGAGAGCGAACAGACTGCAGAGCACCTGCATCCGTTGTGAACTCATCCACTGCATGGAAACGAAGGATGGGGTAGAGGCTGAGCACACTTCTCGGACGTCGGCGTCTGAGCCGAACACATGTAAAAATCAAAGCTCTGCCAGGTGGTGACTGAGCAATTGGAAAGAAAACTGGAGAGAATGACTCAGAGTGAGAGAGAAAAAGAAAGGAATTTAAAAAAACATCTGATATTTAAAACCCTTCTGGTGACTGTTATCCCTAATACAAAGAAACACAAGCACACTTTCATGAGAGCACATACCTTAAAGGTTAGTTATTATTTACTCACTCACTCTTGACTTGTGAGTCAAGAGATTGTATGAGTTATATGGACTAATAAGTGATCACAAGAAGCAAATTGCACAGCAACTACCCAGAAAAAAACAGTAACTTCTTTTCTTGGTGGCCGCTATGCCGTTACTAGGTTATTCTTGTAATATTTTAGAAGCAACTTCATAGCCACCACCCAGTAAGCACCCAAAACACCCATGGAACTGCATAAACCACCCAAAATGCCCTGATACTGCATAGCAACCACGCAGGAGACACACAGAACTCTCTAGCTAGTGTACCAACATGGGTGACAGCTGTTAATGCACAAATACCATTTTAGATCGACAAACTGTACTGTTTAAGATCTATATTCAAACTCAAAGCATAAATCTAGGCTAATGTTTTCAAAGCACAAAGCACTGTGACATTTCATTCACTGACACGCTACAATTAGCAGCGCTAAATAGCCAATAGCTTGCTGATTTTAAGTTTGAAAATGAAAAATGAAAATAATTCAAATTAAAAAATAATAATTAAGGTTCAAATTAAAATAATAATAATAATAAAAATAATAAAAATATTAGCATTTTATTTTTACTTTTACTATAAAATAATTGTATTTGTATTCAAAACTCCCTTTTATTTTAAAATAAAATAGTATTATCACACTTTATTATTTAGTTTAATATTTTATATATAAATATATTTTTTTTTAATAAAGTGCAATAATATTATCACTATTATTAATTTATTTTTATAGTTATATTTGATGGGTCACACCATGTGCCGTGTGAGGACCAAACCAAATCTCCAGGTTCTCATACAAGAACCAGGCTGAAAAACGTATGTGCACCCCTGCCTATAAACACAGAAGTGCACTATTTTGATCATTATGGAATCTGAATTTAAAAAAAATCATAATAATGGTTCTTGTGAGCATGGCAGAAATAAAACACACAACTGAACAAAAACATGAGCATGAGAATAGCCATCATCCAGAAACGCATGCACACACATCACACACCTCTCTATAAATAGGCACTGTGCTCTGGTGGGACACCCAGAAATCCTAGAGTTCACTCGTCTCTCATGAACTCATTAAATCCAAAGACTCAGAAACGCAGAGCAGTAGTCAGACACTGTAAACACAGTAGAGCTGTCAACCATCGCCATTACACGTGCATTGCTCTTAAACTTTAGCGTGTTTAAACTGTTAATGTTATTCCTCTAATCATGTGAGCAGAACCACCCAAAATACCTTAGCACCTGCATTGAAACCACCCAAAATGCCCTAACAGCCACTCAGAACATTCTAGCACACATATAGCAACCACCCAGAACACCCAAGTAACCACTTATCAATGCCCCAGCAACAATTTACAAAAAAAAATATTCTGAAAGGTTTTCACAATGTTTTAAGAAGACTTCATATAAATGTATTTATATAAATGTATTTATTACAGTTACTGTAGTAAGGTATTTTGGTGGAAACAACACTTTTGTAAGGGTTTTTCTCTCAGCATTTCTGAAATCAGTAAAAGTGTTTTTAATTTACCCTCCTGCTATGAACTCAACAAACCCTCAGCATCCACACAACATGATTCATTCTCCATCATTGTGAAATCTGGCCTTAATTTAGCCACAGAGACCAGCTTGATCAGGCTTCTTCTTTGGCACTTTGGGACGGGCCAATTAAACTCTACACTAATGAAGAGCTCCACTCATTTACACAAATCGCAGAGAACGAAAGACCGGAAACGCTAAATATATCACTGATGAGACTAAACTCAACAAGAACGCAAACTTTATCACATCTGGTGCTGAATTTGTGAGCCCAAACTACTGACCTCAGATCAGTCTGCTGCTTTGTCTCAGCTGGAACAGTGTTAATAAGAACAGGGTGATCTGATCTCAGGTCAGTGTTTCTTCTAAATAAACAAGAGCACTGCAGATCAAGTTTATTACATTACAACAGTTTTACTTTTTACTTTGAGATGAGTAATCCTCTGTCTTAAAATAAGCAGATCGTTTTATTACAGGTTGTAAATGGTTTACTCTGAGTAAACTGGGCATGTTTGCACAAACACATGCAGAGATGCTACTACTGGCACATATAAGAACTGATAAGCCAACACTCTTTATAAAAATAGTAAGGGGCACACGATAAGATAAGATCATAGTCTGCTCATTAGGAAACAGGAAATAAATGTGAGGCCTGCAGTAGCACAGCCAACCTCTTGGAGCAGTAGAGAGTTAAGTGTGTAACCTCTGTACAATCAATAAACCAAAGAAAAAGTCTAAAAGTCTTTGTTGTGAGCTTTTTATTTAATTACCGCCAAAAGGAAAGTTTCCAAAACTCCAAACACACTCACACATCAATGGCTCTGTTTCTGTTCATCAGTTGACATGGTAACACCATCAACAGGAATTTCCCCAAAACACACTCATATCCAAAGTCTAAGTCACACGAGACTACAAATAACTGTAAAAACGGCTTTATAGGAACAAAAAGTGAACAGTTTTATACACATTATCAAAGGCTGGTTCACATCATTCTTCCAAAGAAACTAACATGGTTAGCATGTACGGTTTTTGTTTTTGCATGCAACCAAAACTGTCAAAGACATTACAGGCCCCATACAACATCTCTATCTCTCCTGAACTTTTAGTCAGATTTGAATATTATCACATGGTATATTAGATTATTAATTTATTCTATTTTAGTTTTCTGCCCCGAAGAGCGTTTAAAACGCTTGACAGATTCCTGCTGACCTAAAAAGAGCTGACACAGGAAGTGGCTTAGTGAAGCTGCAGATGTAGAGCGCTGTGGTGACGGATGTGCTACTGAACACACGGGGTCAGTGTGATGATCTTATTAACGCCGTTTGCTCAACAGACATGAGTGATCCCTCGAATAACGCAGCCTGCTCAGAAGTTAGTCCAGTTAGGCTTAGACAGTTTCAGCACACACACACATTAGCTATGTTTGCACGCAATCGAGTAATCTGTTTGACGGCTCAATCAGATTGAAAAGCCTTCATGTAAACACCTCAATATATGCGACTGAGCTTGATCCAAATAAAATTTCAACTGGACTGGAAGACGTGGTCAGTAGGAATCCAATTAATAGGAAAAAAAATTGAAAATGGTTGAATCTGACTATTTCCTTAATCGGATTCAGAAACGCCTTCAGAACACTTTCAGTGCAGTTATACATATGTTTACATACAATTTACTTAATATGAACACGCACACGGTTTCTGGGGTGATTTGAGTGGATGATGTTGCATTACTATGCAATTGCTCTGAAGATGTGAGTAGTTAACGATCAGTAATGGTCAGTGGAGGACACTAAATATGTATTACATATTTGTTACAAAATCTCTTCTGACATATCAGTTTTTTAGATGTGTCTTCAAGGCAAAACTAGACTTATACTCAAGTATAAGTAATCGTGCAAACGTTTTGTTTGGCATTTAAGAACTGTACATGTAAACAAATACATTAATCATATTTCAAAGTTAGGATTCCTATAAAAAGAGCTTTCAGAATCTCAAAACGGATTGAAAATGAATGCATGTAAACAGCTATTATGCATTATGAGTGTGTTTGGTAGGGGTTTTTCAATCGTCATGAGATGTTTTGAAGTTATGCTCATTGTAGGAAATAGAAGCGTCTCTCTCTTCGTTCAATAGCCTCTGTTCATTGTGGCTGGCGCTTGTAGGCGTTTTGCATTCAGGGAGAAATATTTGTGTGAGATGTTGAGCAGTTTGAGTGTGTGTGTGTGTTGCCAGTCCATTCACACAGGGTCTTTGTGCTGCAGAAAAAAGGCAGAACAGAGCTACTGTAACCTCTTAGTCATGAAACACAGAAGGGTCACACACACTTGGATGGTCCTATAACCAACATTTGTCTTTGTGCCATGAAAACGTCCAAAATCTTCACACAGTAGGGCATCATAACAAGTACACTGCTCCGAAATATCCCAACAAATTTAAAACACCCAAGAGAACATCACCCCAAACACACAATAAACACTGCTCGCATCATAAATCTTTCTGCTACTAAGAGAAGGTCTTACATGCTCATAAACGCACAACACAATGAAAAACTACTCTTAGACTTCTTGGTGGATGCTAGGGTTTCTTTAACTGTACTGAGAGAGATAGAGAGAGAATTGCATGAAAGTGATTTGCATTTTTACGCATTTCCTGATGTTAACAGCTTCAGTTCTTAAAAAAAAGTAAATGAAGTAGTTTTGGGTGGAGTCCATCTGTCTGTCCCATTCAAAGTCCCACCCACAAATGAGAGCTGGAATTTGAGTCACTTTGACTGGAAGGATGACACATTAACACACACAAATTATGTTCATCCTGTGTGACCTCAGCCACACAAAATCACTTTCAAGCTTTGCTGATGTGTGCTGGAAAGACAAGAGTCCAAGCTGACACAGGACAAACCACCCTGATAAACAGCCTAGAGCCACTGATGAATCATTAATTAGTCATTGTTGATTAAGCCTTCATTGAAGCTTGTGTGTTAATTTTGGTTATAGAAAAACATAAACAAACAGTGAAACACTTCCATAAGCTAATATCATGGAGTTAAATCACAACTCTAATAACTTTAAAAGGTTTTAGTACTCAAGTACTCAGGTCAAAAATGCACGGGGCAAAATTCATTACAATTATAAAAAGGGTTTTATGAATACTCGTACAAACTTGCATTTTATCCTGATAATAATAATTCAACATGGATCAATTAAAAAAAATATTTTTAATATTATAAAATATTTACTTAAAATACTAAATACTATAAAATAATGTTATTAATATATTGTTAATATTGTTATTCATAGTTTTATTATTATATATATAGATATTAGATAATAGAAAAACTTAAACATCTTATCTTTTGGGGTTTAAGAAATGCAGGCATATTTTTAGAGATCAAAAACTTTTAAACTTTTATTGTATTTTATTTGATTAAAATTCTTAGGAACAATTTTTTTTTCTTAAGCTTAAGATTAATACAAAATCCAAAAGTAGGAAGAATTTAATTCTCGGGACTCCAACAGGACTGGACTTTACTGCACGGCTACTTACCAAATAAATAAATAAAAATGTAATATTCAGTTTCGAAATGCCAAGAAATAGGCATCCTAAGACAGTGATTAAGTATGTAGTTTTGATCAGCATGCAAATTATTTTAACACAGAATGCCACATTAGACCAATCAGAATCAAGAATTCCAATTTAGGAACTGTATACTCTAGTAAATGTATGTCCAGTCTAGTCGTTGAGGGATGCGCTCGCTATGACTACTCACTCTGATGTGCATCTTCATCTCAAGGAGCTTCTGCAGGTACTCCTGCAACGGGGTGAGAGGCAGAGGGGCCGGAGGGGCCGGTTCCTCCAGGAACCAGCGGAGTGAACCCATCGACCGCCGTCTGTTCAAGAAATAATACCGATCTTCCTGCATCATCATGGGCTAACACACTAAAACTATTTTAATTATTACGAGAAACTAAAAAATAGTTTAAAATTACACTAAAAGTCAAACAAATGTCTAAAAAGTTGAGATGAAGGGAAAGAAATGGGTTCCAGGTCTGAGCCACTGTGGAATGTGGCCGATTACCCATCATGCACTGGGAGATTAAGCGATGCAGTGAACTTTGCTTGATGCCGTTTCTGTCATTAAGCTGATTACCGGCAAGAATTCGGCTCAAAGAAACACATAAACATTGTGAAGTTGCATCAACAATGTGCTTTCTTCCCCACACACCTTCAGAAAACCCAATCCCCAGACTGATTTGTGCAACTCAAACACACTTTACTCATTGTTGAATTTCCAGCTTTTATCCGTTCCGTTCTCCTGCCTAATGATCCTTTTTATTGCATTACATAAGACGAGTTCTGACTTCACCTCTGAGGATCTTAAAACTGAGATTTTCATAGGTAATGAAACCCAGAAATGAAACTATGAAGATGTTGTGAGTCATGGCGTGATATTACACACTACCGGATAAATGTTTGGAATAATTACGATTTTTAAAGCCTCTTCTGCACAGTGCATTTATTTAATCAAATATACAGTAAAAAGTGTAATATTATGAAATTTTTTGCAATTAAAAAAAAACAATTAATTCATTCCTGTGATGCAAAACTTTGCAATTTGATGCAATTTTCTGCATCATATGAAGCAGCACAACTGTTTTCAACATTGAAAACAATAAGAAACACTTCCTGAGCAGCAAATCTTCATATCAGAGTGATTTCTGAAGCATCATGTGACCCTGAAGACTGGAGAAATGATGCTGAAAATTCAGCTTTGCATCACAGGAATAAATTGCATTTTATGATATATTCAAACAGAAAATGATTATTATAAACTGTTATAACATTTCTTAATATTACTGTTTTTACTGGCCTTTCAAAAATATTTTAGAAATCTTAATTATTCCAAACTTTTGACCAGTAGTGTCCATAGAAATAAAACACACTCCATTACTTGGTCACTTAACATGTGAATAAAATAGACAGACAGTCTCTTCCTGTCTCAGCGGGCAGTTCTTGACCAGAAAAGGCTTCAAATTGGCCCAGACTTGACTTTGACAGAGAAAAGTCTGGCTTGGCAGGACTGGAAGTGGCCAGACTTTATGGATTTGGTCTGTCGGCGTGCTGCTAGCTGGTATCTGTCCTGTCCTCTTCTTTGCCCAGCCTTCAGAAAATACAAACAGACAGACAGCTGCTGGAGCACAGTGTACTTTTATGTGTGTTTCTTTAGCAGTGGCACGCTCAGGGAAAGCACAGAATGCCTGAATGTGTGTGTGCGAGTGTGTTTATTAGTGACAGGGAAAGTATACTGGGCATGTGAGGTATGTGTGCCAGTGGAAATCTGATACACACACACACAAACGGATCCATGTGCCAAATACACAGGCACTTCCTACATGTGTTCTGGACTATTAAAAGGTGAAGAATTTTGAGTCAAGGTTTGAAACTCATTATACTTCCCTAATGTTACAGAATTCCAAGTGAAACGGGATGTTCAATAAGAATTCGTATGAGAATTGATTGGATTTGGCTCTATATGAAAAACAGTTTAGGGGGAGGGGCTAAAACATAAGAGGGCTCGATGATGTCAGCGGAAAAGGAAAGTTGTTTCGAAGAAAGTTAGTGATAGGAGATTCTGAAAACAACCCAGTGTTATTATTGTTTATGAAAACTAAAAGTAACTGAGAAAAATGTTAATTATAAAAAAAAATTAAATTAAATAAAATGGCCACAATTTATTTAAATTAATTAAAATGTCACAATTTAACATTACTATGTTGTGAGAAACTGAATTTCAGGTGTGATATGTAATATGTATATGTAAAAAAATACTAATTTAATTACATAATTATTTTTGTCAAATTTTATTTTATATAATATTTTAGAAATATATCTGATGAATTATATATATATATATATATATATATATATATATATATATATATATATATATAGCTAAATAATTATATTTCACAAATATAATATAAAATCTTGATATAAATGTTTTTTTTTTTTTTTTGGAATAACATACAACAAATCCAAAAAAAAGACCTTAAATGTGCACTGATAAAGTGAACAAGGTCAATTCTGATATTTAAATGACCTCAAGTCAATTAAATCGTTTAAATTCATACACACAGATCCTGTGGTCGAAATTGCATCCTGTCAGTGACAAACTAACAAACTGATATTGATCATTCACATTCATTTCACACACACACACACACACACTTCTTCCTGTCTCTATCTGTCTTCATAAATAGGTCACTTATGTTCAGAGTGTGATGGGAGAAGAGAAGCCTTCTCAGGTTTAGTGCATCTCCATCCTGAAACACACACACACACACACACACACACACACAAAACTGCATTTGCACTGATAGCAACAGCCGAGGGCTGAAGTTTGGATAGGAACGTTCAAAGGTTGGATGGTAATCCAAGGTTTAAACTCGCAGACCTAAAGAGGTGAGAGTGAAATACTAAATTTAGACGCACACACACACACACACACAAAGAGAGAGAGCAGTACTCAGATTATCACAAGCACTTAGATACACAAGATGGAAAGTAAAACCTCTTCCGTTCAGGGTATAGATTGCTAGTAATCAGATTTAAAAACAAGTATACATTAAAAGAAAGAGCAATGAATCTTTATTAATTCCACTGTAAAATCACCAGATCAGCCAGACCAGAGAGGGCGCTGTTTACATCCTACTGAACCAAATGTGTTGGTGATGCAGTGAAAGTGCAAGTTTCATTGAAGATGGAAGCACATGCCTAAAATACAAACCAAATACAACAAACTCGCTTTCATACAGAGGTCATTCACTTCCTGAGAGAATTTGTCTTAAGAACTAAAGTACTAATGACTTAGAATGACCAAATTGAAAAGAGAAAAAAGGAAAAGGGATACAGCAGAGAGAGGGAAGAAAGTCGTGTGGGCTGAGGTCATCTATTGTTCAGCTGCTTTTAGTGAAGGGAAGTTTAATGGCTTTTCACTGTGTAGAGATCACAGAGCCAAATCAATAAACCACTCCACCTGCAGCTCACATCGCACACCACAATCACATCTGGCAACTCGCTCATCAAATAGCTAACATCTGGCAACCCTATTAACCCTACACACACCACATCTGTAATGTAAAAAGATCTGCCATGGTAACATTGTTGCTACCAAAACAACTGAAAGCTTAAGTAGTGTTACTCATTAAAAAAACAAAACAAATTCATAAGGGAATGCTAGAAGCTTTACGCATCTTTTAAAAAGCATATTTTAAGAGTAACGATGATTCACCACAGTCTTAATTTGCAGAAACTATGGCAAGCAATGGGAAGTTTTATAGTCGGCCGACACTTTCTCTCTCACATTAAGGGAGTTCGCCAGTAAATCTCCTTCAGATTAAGACTGAAAGCCCACGAACCACTTGTCTTTTAGTTCTTTCTGTGTCTAATAAACTGAAATGGGTACTTCTAACTGCTTCCTGTTTCTGCCTCTCACTTCCCCTCCAATAACGACACAAAAAACACAATCTCTGCCTTGCATTTGACCACAAATTAAAATTAAACCACTAAGAATCATGCTGAATACTGAAATAGGGTCAAACTTATAATAGCATTACTATATTTGTCCCATTGCACATTGTAATTTTGTAAATAACATATTTTGTGTCAGTTAAGTTTGACCAAAATCATTACTTGGGCTGTTTTTATTGGCGCTGCCAAAACAGCATGGTTGCCATGGCCATAAACGTAGCCTGATTTGAGAGATACCATGCCATGGCATATTTTCCACAATAATAGGCCGCTCTGTGATTGGATGAGAGCAGGGCAGGATGGAATGTCAGGTTATGAAAGAGGAAGTCATTGAGTCCATAACAAGGACAAACATGGAACTGAGAAATGAGAAGTTTTTCTCTTAAAAAAAGGGTCAAAAGTACACGTGCATGCATGTCACACTTTTTTTCCTTCTTTTTTTCTTGTAAAGGCTGCACTGGCAATCTTTATTAAAAATAACTATACTAATATAATACTTACTATTGTTGCAATATATGTAGTATGCATGAGAGTTATAGGTAAATAAAACTAACATAAAAAATGTATATATAATTTCTTTAATTTCAGCTATTTGCCAAGAAAATATTTTTATTACAAACATAATAATATAATAATAACAATATATTTAATATATTTATTTTCTATTAACTTGATGCACCAAAGCAATTTATAAAAATTAATAAAAGACCAGTTCTCGCTCTCTCTCTATTTAAATATATATAATTATTTAAATATAATATAAATAGAAAAAAATGAACTAAAAATATCACAACTACTGTTTTAAAAATAGAAATACCACTTACAAATATTTCTAATAAAACTTATAATATGCACACACTGTATTCAGTATGCATGCAATTTTGTATTGAATAGCCAAATTGAAAAGTTATGGAAAAGCTGCATATATATATATATATATATATATATATATATATATATATATATATATATATATATATGTGCAGTTAGAATACTGTACCCCTTAATGCAATGCATCTCTACGCCTATATTTTTACTCATTATTTAATCAGACTGATGAAAGTTTAAATATTCATACAAAATGTAACCTAATCGAAAATGCAGAATAATCCAATTTATTTACAGATGGAAACTGGACGCTACTCGTCCTCAATGTGACCAGGTCATGTGACAGCAAGGACTTTATGATGCATACTGTTTCACATGCTATTTTTTGTTTGGTAGTTAAGAGTATATACTGCAACAGTATTTAGTTAAGTAGAAAGTTAAGTTTTCCAAATCTTGTTTAATTCTTTAAGCCAAGCACAAGGACAAAAGTGACTGACATTCTGATAAACCAATCAGCAGCAGCTTGGGAACAGAATGTGGGTTCAAAGCCAAAGAGAGGAACTGACAGCTTTATCAGAGTTTCCCAGAGTGTCTCAACTCACAAAGCTGCTATTCATGCATGCTGTTCACGTGTGTCGTCAGAAAGACCACATTGCGTTATAAACCTTAGCAAATCGGTATATAATGACGCCAGCAGATGAGCTCAATCATTGCCAATAAAACAAACTCTCAGCAGCAGATCTTACAAAAACTGCAGTACATTTGATATACATACCATGGTACTGAATGAATACAATATTCATATACATGGCATTTACATGAAAGATGCTCAACAAAGGTGCCTTTATTTGATCAAAAATACAGTAAAACATTTAGAAATATTTAAAAAAATTCAAAGTAACTGTTATCTATTTGAATATATTGTAAAATGTAATTTATTCCTATGATGCAATGCTGAATTTTCAGCATCATTACTGCAGTTGTCAGTGTGACGTGACTCTCCAGAAATCATTCTAATATGGTGAGCATCTTTTTAAAAATTTATTTTTTATAAATTTAATGCATTTCAGAATAAAATTCATTCGGTCTTCAGTCTTCATTTCTTTCTAAAACAAAAATCTTGCTGGCCCCGCACTTTTGAACAGTCATGTATACAGTATTACCATGGTACGTTTTATGAATGGAACAACTCTGATTATAGATTTGCATGCTAATCTCAGACAGTCCTGAGGTGAAGACACTTTTCTAAATTCGAAACAGCAATGCACATTTTCTCACCTTTGCATAAATTAGGAGCAGCGCTTGCACCGCACACAAATATTTATTCAGCAACCTCAAGGGTCGCTAGGCAACAGTGAAGGAAGGAGGAAGCACCAAGATGATTTGGAGTGCTAAAAACACATCACTGATGATAGAGCTTCAAAATCTGTTATGCAAACGAGATGCATGCACGCACACACACAAACAAGAAAAGATGAGTCCTATGAGACATTCTGGTGGCCGAGGACCAAGACTATTTTTATGGAAGAAGTAAACAGTTATTTCCATAGATCACAACAGAGAATGATTTAAGAGCAAATCATTCAGAAAGGAATCAATTGAATCATTTAAAAAGATTCTATTCAAAAGAATGATTCATTTACAAATGGCCATTTTTCTTAAGAATGCCATACAGAGCTTTGATTTAACAACAATTTAAAAATAACTTTTTATTTTTTGTGCACAAAATCCATTTGGAAAACCAAGAAATCCTTAGTATATGCTCATTCCAGAGAAGTGTAACACCATAGCGGCATGCGTTTGGCTGTAAAACACGTGTTATCAACAGGAGTTACGCTGTCAAGGTTTTATTAGAGGCTTTGCGAGTGCATGCGGCACTCAGACAAAAATTATGGTAATTTGTCTCATCTGTAATTTTAAACACATTTGCGAGGTGCCTCTGTACAGGTAATTTCTACATGTAAACACACACTCACGTGTTTAAGGAAGTCGGGAATCTAAAATGTCCTGACAAAAAGTCCCACAAACAAATTTGAGGACAAACAAGTCTAAGTTTGGTCTAAATGTCATCGCATATAAAACAGCATTAATAGCTGAGCAGTAGATGTATCTGCATATATTCATATCTCATATCGATATCTGCAGTATTCAACAGCTGAAACTCACATTTAAAGGGACAGTTGCCCCAAAAATAAAAATTCACCTCAGCTTTCATTTACTTCCTTTCATGCCTTTTAAAACCAGTATGATGTTTGTTTCTTACATAAAACACAAAAGATGACATTTTTTGCAACGTTTACACAACTATTTTTAATATAATGTAAGTGGAAGGGGATTGGTACTGTTGAGTTCCAAAAATGACAACAACAAAAAACAATATGACAAAACTCACGTCAACAACTAATGTTTATCTTTAACAATAATAATAATAATAAATATTTAAAAATGTTTCATTTCACTGACATCAAATCTAATGTGATACATCATATTTGAACATAATCTCACGATATTTCCACCAAATAGTGTCTTACATTTCTGTCAGTTCCTCATACAAAAGTTATCATATGGCTTCACATATTACATTTTATGACACATTTTTGTCATATTTGGAGCCCAGCAGCCCCAGTCCCCATCACTTTCACTGTATCAGTATTGTTTTTGTTAACTAAGCACTAAATAAAATATACATTTTATAGCTGAAATAAAATATAAACGGTAGATGAAAAACTTTAAAAAAAAAACAATGTATAAAAACGTACTGAAAATTTTACTGAAATAAAATACTAAAATTACAAAAAAAAGACACATTTACTAAAATCTAATCTAAAATTAAACTTGAAATTAAAACTATTTTAAATTAACTATTTTACATTTTGTGCTCCACAAAATAACTTAAATCATATGATTTTGAAAGGAGTGAATTATTGTTTAGAAATACAATTTTTGGATAAACGTTCCTTTTTAAAATGTCTAAAATCTTTAGCTTTATATGACAAAACATCACCACAGACTCAGAGAGTGCGTTTCTCAGATCAGATGACCTACTTCAGGTGCACACTTCCCTCGTGAACACTCGCAGCTTCTAGCACAGCTCACATTATGGGAATGTGTCTAATTATTTTCCACTTTTACTAGCTAATTTTCTCCTATCCTGATTTAAAAGCACACACTATTTTTAAGTTGTCCATACATTACCAAATACAAATGCTCACACACACACAAGATATTCACACACATGCTGCAGGAAACATGTTGGCTCCAGTTACAGGGCAGAATGCGACCCCAGCAGCAGGACAGCCTGTGTGTGTATGCGTGTGTGTGTGCACGGGTGTGTGTCTGTATGTGTATGTGTGTTGTCATTCCAGAGGCGGTGTCCTGGGTTGGGCTTTGGTGTGTGTTTTTTTATGGAAGGTGTCCCAGTCTCACAGTCTATTTGCAGATCGTGCAAAACAGCAGGGAGTCTTTTTATCTTCCATTTTCAGAAACAATTGTCTGGGTTCAGCAGGAACTTGACATCCAGATGATGCAAACGTCCACCATAGGGGACACATTTAACCTGCACGTGCACGTCTGACCGTGCGTTTCATTGGTCTGCTGCTGTCTAACACACCAGCCATGTGGCTACAGTTAAAAACTTAATCGATACACCAAATCTTTCTCACTTTCTCAATGTCATATAATTTAATTAACTTATTATATACTAATTTATACTAATTTAAAGAACGATTGTCTTTTTAATTAACTTACATTAACACAGATTAATAAATGTATTGTTCCATGTTCGTTTGTGTACAACGCGCAAGGTTTATGAGCATAGTCCATGTTTTCTTCTCCGTTTTAAGTGTATCTCTGTGGCAGAATAACAGCGCCACAAGCTTGTCTGGCATGTATACTACATCATTTTGTGGTTTTGTGTGGACGCGGATATTTCTTGAGATGAGAGATCAGATTGGTGTAAGCTCAAGCTTCGTGTGGACGTAGCTTAAATTGCAAAAAAATAATGATTGTTTTCAAGCTGGTTTCCCTCAACACTGTCACTGTTTTCCATTGGTCAGACAAACAGTTAGTCCCGCCCCCAAACCGAACCCATTGGTTAAATAAGTCAGTTTGCTCAGGCTTTTCGGGATTCTCAAACAGAGCAATATTTTGAAAGCACAGTGTTACAGTTCTTCAGGGAAATTAACAGGATTTATATAATTATCTCCATTTCAATCTCAATAGCTAAAACTAAAACTACTTCAAGCTATAAGCCATAATAACCATGCTTAAATCAATCAGAACAACCAGTAGATAACCTGTCTTAGTCTGACATGACTTTACCTTCATGTCAAAGCATATAGTGCACCAAGCACACACATACACAACTTCAACTTAACTTACCCGTAACAGCTGGACTTTTAAAAGCGTCTCTCCCTTAATAAGGTCCATGACTCCCCAAAAGTCAACGGGCTGATATCCTTCACTGTTACAGTAGCCACACACGAGCAGGACAGCTGAGACGTCGGGTCAGTGTGTCCAAATGTGACTATGACAGATATGTGTATGAATGTGTGTGTGTGTGTGTGTGTGTGTAAGCATCCACCTTGCCTTATTCCCACACGACTGAGCTCTTAGTTCAAACATTTACAGACATTTACATTCAAATAGAAGTGAAAGTCCTAAAGGTTGCAGTAAAGGTTATCAGTAATGACATAAATGGTTTTCATTGTTTTATTTCCTGTTTCAAAGCAGAACAGAGATATATGTCTTCCATGTCATAAGCAACTTTTCATTTACTATTCTTATATGGTTATGATCTGGCCTAGCGATTTGTATAAGGTTTATATGTATAACTATACAAAATATATAATATACAAATACACAGATGATGGCAAAATATACATTTCATGGTTATTGTTATGGTTTCTCAGTTAAGAGTTAGTCTATATCATTTATAATTTGACTTACTTCAAGTCAACAGTTAATTTAGAACTATTTATATACTATTATAATATTTACCAATTTTTTGAATTAGCTTTTATTTATTTGAGTAATTTTTATTTGCTTTTGTCATTCTTATTAGTTAAAAAAGAGAATCAAATTCATATTTAAAAAAACATTAAATATAATTACTATTTAGCTTTAATTTATTTTAAATTCAATTTTAGCTGTAGTAATTTTAGTATTTCACCTGTAACTTATTTTATTCCATTTTTCATGCAAGATTTAAATCTAATATTTATATTTTATTTAATTTCAGCTTATTTCAATTAACAACAATTTTGTAGTTTTAGTTAACATTAACAACACTGATAGGAAGTCCTCATATAGATATAATAAATAGATATTCCTGTACATATGCTGGTAATAATTATGCTAGGCGTAGTTTGATTGGGTTACTGTCTGTGTTTTTTCATTTTATTCTGTATTTCTGTTTACATTAAACTGGTTTACATGCATATGGAACCTGGAACCTGAAGCACCTTTACACCAATCAGAAATTGCTAAATGTCATATCTGCTGGAAAATTGAGTAACATCCTATTTGACTGCTTCTGCAAGGAGTGTCAAACGTGCTGCTGTTATTACATATGCTTCTCTTTCTTTGTCTCTGTCTCTGAAACTATCACATGTTTTGCCACACATGACTTCCTCTCTGAATGGACTTCTCTTGTGAGCTTCCAGGCATAGGGGCTCTACACACACAAGCTCTCCTCAGGAAAGCCACAAAGCTCTTGTTTTCTTACTCAAGAGTTGTTCTTGAAATTTGCACTAATACGATATAATTCACCATAAAACCTATGAATCAATCACACAAAATCTACACACTCAGAACAATGCTTAATTTATCACACATTAATTCAACCTAACAAGTCAAAAGCATCTATAAAAGCATATATAAAAATTAAACTTTGTGTATTTTGACATTGGAAACAAGCTTCTTTTTTCTTTCATTTTTTTCTTGCTTTTTAACATTTTTTCCATTTACTAATGTTGGGTATTTGTAAAAATCCAATAAACGTAAAATGTGTTTAGAGGAAAAGAGGGTAGAGAGCAATGAAAAAGTGGGCTACTGTTGTGTCTAGACTAATAAATGCTTTAACTGGACAGTTAAACACTGTGAGAGACAGATTCATAGATTGATAGAACTGTAGATAGAATGACAGAATGATAGATAGAGTGACAGAGCAATAGATTGAATGATAGATGAATGACAGATGAAAAACAGTGTGAGAGCTACAGAACAAATAGCTGGATAGAGCGACAGAACAATTATGGAAAAAAGATAAACCAATAGCGCAACATATCAATAGATAAAATGATAGACAGACAGAACAACGGATACAATGATGGATAGAGCAACAAAACAAAAGAACAATATATAGAGCAACAGAACCATAGATTGAACAATAGAACAGTGGAAAGAGCAACAGAACAACAGACTGAATGATAGATAGAGTGACAGAACAATAGACAGAGTCATAGAATGATACATAGATCAACAAAACGATAGATAGAACAATAGATGAAACAACAGGAAAATAGAACGATAGCTAGAATGCTAAATAGAATATGATAGTTAAAACGATAAATGGAGCAACAGAACGATAGCTAGAAGATAGATAGATATAACGATGGATAGAATGACAGATAGAGCAACAGAGCAATAAACAGAGCAACAGAACGATAGAACGATAGAATGATAGATAGATAGATAGATAGATAGATAGATAGATAGATAGATAGATAGATAGATAGATAGATAGATAGATAGATAGATAGATAGATAGATCGAATGATATATCTAGAATGATAAATTGAGCAACAAATTGATTCGTAGAATGATAGAGTGACAGAATGATAGAACAACGGAGCAACAGAACGATAAATGGAACAACAGATAGACAGAATGATACATAGTTAGAACAGTAGAGTACCAAACCGATAGATAAAATGATAGATAAAGCGATAGAATGATAAGATACAGCAAAAGATACAGCAGAGTGACACAAAGACAGATAGGATGATAGATAGAACAATAGATAGAGTGACAGAATCATAGACAGAACGACAGACAGATCTTTAGACAGAGCAACAGAACAATAGATAGAATAACAGATTATGGAAAGAGAGACACTCACAAAACCTGAGAGGTTGTTTCATAAAATTGCACATAATATAATCTTAAACTAAATAACAGAGCAGCATTCCAAACGGATGATGTCATTAGAAAGTGCCATTGTATATCAGAGATGATGTCATAAGCCGGTGCCAGAAGGACTGCACATGATTCATGTTTACTTCTACAGAGAGAGATGAAAACAGTCTTTATGCGTGGTTGGAGGTGTATTGTTTCTCAGAACCACATTCTTCAGTGGTGCGACTCTCAGAGGAAACACTGAACCTGTAATACAGCCTACAAAGAGTCTGACAGCGAAACCTCCTCTGCTGCAAAACACTGCGAGTCATTCAGAGCGCTCACAACTTCAGTGCAACAGTGCATCTCATGAGGATGTACACATCACTTCCTGTCATGCCACTTCCTTCCGCTAACCACAGAGAGAAATCAAGAAATGTGTGTAAGTACAGAGATAAATAAGAGGCCTCACAGATACAGAGGGCCAAAAGCAGATTATTTTCCAAAGTCTTTGCAATTGTTTGTGCAATTTACTATGATATTCAGAGTGGTAATTGCTTCTACACCAAATGTATTTGTGTATAAATGAATCACACACATGGTCAAAAGTGAGGCTTCATATCTATGCGAGTGTTTCACATAAAGAAAGAGCAGAGCGGTGCTTTTATTCTCACTAACATAAGTATTCTGACAAGAGAATGAACTGTGTGTGATTATTTACTATAACGTCACTACTGAAGCATGACTGCACCGGCTTTCACCTTCTACACTCAAACACACACACACACACACACACAGTCTTCACCTCCAACATATCTATTTTTCCCTTTTAAGTTCCCTGTTTCTCCTCACAGAACGAACCCATCCCCCTTGCTGGATTTCACTGCATGCTAATCATTCTCCATACACTGAAGAGACTGAGGACATACTCCATATATCTCTCACGCATTCACACACACACACACACACCCACACAGGGACTGTAAAGTAGGATGGAGATACAGTAGAACCTTTCTTCATTATAGAGCTACTGCAGAACGACACAATCAAGGGTAAAATGAGAGAGAAGAGATTTAAAGGTACAGTGTCTAATTACAATACTTGATAAATATCAAAAGTGATCATATCTTTTTCTTAAATACTTTTCTAAAATATTGTACATTGAAATATTAAAATAGCAATATCTATTTTGTCTAACTAATTAATATGATTATTATTATTTTAGTATTTATATATAAAATGTATTCATAATATTTTATATTATAGCCCTACAAACAAACACAGGAAAGTTAAGTTTTTTTTATTATTATTAAATTTAATTAAATTAACAAAATACAAATTTTTGCATAAAAATGACATATTTTCCCACGAAATGTGCAGCCCTAGTTCCCAAACTTTCATTACATGGTTAGTTCACCCAAAAATTACAATTTAGTGATAATTTACTCAACCTAATGTCATTCTTAACTTTATTTGATGTTGAACACAAAAGCAGATGTTTTGCAGAATGTTCATGCTGCTCTTTTTTCCTGTACAACTAAAATAAATTGGGACTAGTTAAATCCCATTACCTAGGTTTGATGTCAATTATGAATAGTCCCAACACAAATGAGAATAATTTTTTGTTTAATGCATTTATTACTTAGAAGTCAAACCTCTTGTCATGTGTTTTGATGCACGATATTTAAATTTAAAACAAGTGGAAATGAGACTGTTTACCTCAGAGGTTTGCAGTGTAAAATTGCTGAAATATCAGTCATTTCCTCACACAAAGATACTGTATGACTTCAGAAGAGATCAAATATCCCACATGCATCATTTAGACTACTGTGCTTTTTATGTCTTTTTGTAGCTCAACCCCATTCAATTGCATTGCACTTAAATAGTTATTTTGCACAATAGTAAAGACTGATCAGTTTTGGAGGATTTAGTGAACTACTTTGGTCACACTGCATTCTGTTGTGGTCTGTTGGGTAAGAAAAACTAGTCATGCAATACACACACACACACACACACACACACACAAATCTAATAAGTGAAATTGCAGGGTATGGATTGCCATTTTGTGGCTGTATTAAGCAAGAAAGGGATAATAACATTCCAGCATTCTTCTTTAAAACAGTCAATAGCATTCCAGATCTTTGTAACCAAGTGGCCAAATACAGTCAAGCATTCCTCACAGCCACTGTTTTTCACTTCTCTGTATGAATCGATGTCCTGCTGATTCACTGAGTCAACACTAGTTAATCAGCAGGGATGATCCTCTGAATCACTGAGATTAAATGATCAGCAGGGATGAATCATTTGATCTGATTCTCCTACAACAGAGACCCACGGCGTGAGTCTGAAGCCAAAAGAAGACGGACAAAAGAGACGAAAGAATCAAACAGAATGAAAAAATGTGTCCGAAAGAGGAGAATACTAAAAACACTGAAGTAGGAAAGAGCTCACCCGCAAAACAGACGTAAAAAAAATTAAAGACAATGAGAAACTGTTGAAATGATAACATCTCAATATCTCATTAGCCGGGTGCGTGTGTTTATACAAGAAGGAAAGAGAAAATATGTAGTCGTTATGAGATTTCATCAGGTTTTCACTGAACATCCAACTGCAGTCACACGCTTCCATGTTTACAATAAAGTTCTGGACTCATGCATGCTAAAAAACTAAAAACTAAAACAGCATACTGTACTGTACTTCCTATATTTTAAAGATAAGAGATAAGAGAAGTATGTTCGCATGCTATTCTATACATAGTCACAGGCACAACAAATGCACATTAGCTGAATTTGTCATGAAATGCATGCTACTCTTCCTATTCCTGTCATATCTTTACAGGAGAAATCATCCAAGTAGTATTCAGCTCATCTCTTATTCTCTTTAGCATAAAGGATGTTGCTAATTTTAAATTAGTGCTGATTTTAAGAAAGGGTCATCCCGTATTTGCTGAGGGTTTAGGTTTAGTTTGCTGAATAGAGAAAATACAATAAACAGGACCTAATAAAAGAAAGAGTCGAGTATGCATGAGATTAAGAGAACATCCCGCAGGTTTGTGTTTATGTGTGTGTATGTTGGTTTAGTGCCAGTGGGCATCCACAACATGGCAGACAGCAGCTTATGTTGTGACGCACGATAGTGGCCTCCTCGGTTACTTGGCTCTTTAGTGTGTGTGTGTGTGTGTGTGAGTCATACACGAGTCATATAGTAAATGCACCGCTAAATTTCCAGTATGCAACATGTTTTTACCATGAAAAGTAAAAAATGCAGTTTCTAGATAAATGTAATTTTTTTTTACATTTTTTGCAATTCCAAAATTGGATTATAAATCCACCCTTCACACTCCTTATCCTTGATCAAATCATTGTAATGCATAACGTTGAATGTCTTAGTGTTTTAACAAACTCTAGTTCTAGATTTCTAAAGTCACTGATTCTCATTCTGTGACTAACAATAGAAGGACAGTAAAATACACAGCAATTACATTACACAGCTCAGCGTAGGTCACAGAGCCACTGTCAACACAGTCTGTAAAAGCTGATCAATTCAAACAAAGACAGTTAGCGATCGATCAGGCCCCTGGCATCAGGGGTCTCTCCGGCCTGACCTGCAAAAAGCCCATTAAATCAGACTCCTGAAAAACACATATTAGCACTTTTCACAATATATATCATAGAAAAAATATATATAGAAATCTTTAAAATCTTGGTAATTTTATGCGAAATATAAAATCATACACACAGATTTAAGATGTCAGGTCATCCTAGGCTTTATAAGCTGAATTACTCATTACTTTTATGCGTAATGTTAGATTTTGATTAGGGATGGGAGTTTTCCGCAAATATCACATTCGAATATTTAAGCTCACAAAAAACAAATATTCGAATATTCTTTTATTTAAATTAAGTTTAATGAGACAGACGTTATTTTTCAGGAACATTTATTGTTTCCGTCATTTTGAACAAGCTTACACACAATAAGCTTGAACATTACACATCGTGTTTTGTAGCTGGAAACCTTTAACAATGCGTGCAAACAAACAAAAGTACAGATAAAAAAAAAAAAGGTGAACAAAGAAAAAACGTAAAGCAGCCTGCAGCAATTAGGCTATTGTACAGAATGTAGCCTACACTTAACTTTGAAAATTTTAAACTGTCAAATCTTTTTTGCTTTTTTTCTCTTGTTGTACATGTTCTTGTTAGGAAATACGGGCATGTAAACATGATCAGGGGAAAGTCGGCTCCTTAGTCTGTTAACAATAAGACTGGCCGCGGAGAAAACGCGCTCTTGCATCAAGGAAAAATTTTCTGATAATGTTCAAAAAATGTTTTTTTTTCTTACTTCTCTCATGTTTTCATCGAGAAACCGCACCGCATCAAGTTAAAAACATCTCAACTTTTCAGAATGCCGCAAGCGCACCGCAGGTCATGTGACAAGAACTAATAATATTCAGCTTCATCCTTTCCCATAACAACGTTGAAAGCTCAGCCAAGATGAAGGAACAGCTGATCATAGCTGTATATGGATTGCCATTTTGAAATAAATTTAGTAGCAGAGCTACTGAAAGGGATTTTATTTATCCTTTATTTATTTATCTCCTAAAGAAGGAGAAAGCGGCGCGCCTAGCGTTTTCCACGCGTTTTTGGGTGCGATATGTGAACGGCCCCTTATTCATTCATTAATTATTTTTTGCTTGCATACATCTTCAAATATGCCGTGGAGAATCACAGAAAGTGACCAAATTAGGTTTTATTTTGAATTTTTTTTTTTTTTTTTGCGAAATTCAAATATTATTTTTATTTATCGAATAATTAGAGCAGAACGAATATTCAAATGTTCGACTATCCGTGCACACCCCTAATTTTGATATCTAAAAGTAGCTCTGGGCATCTAAGACATGCTATCTCTCCTATTAAAATAATGTTACAGAATCTGCTTCTTGTGTTGAAATTTGCATTGCATTGGACCAAAGCACACAAGATAGTGTGGCTGACATTTCCGCACCACGACGGACTAAAAATACCCTGAGGTGCATGGACAAGTACAACAGGCCCTAGAGATGATGCACAGACACCAGTGTGACAAGCAACAGCAGACTGAAGAAGATGAAAAGTGCTGTCATGAGGCCAAGATGGTTCACCTCCAATAACACAAACACAGATGAGACACCTAAAGGCACTGATATCACATCACAGTATACACACAATCACAGCTACACAAAAAAGTGCACATACTGGGGTCACTAATCCATATTTATATTAGCTGAATATATCTGCTATTTTCTGAATATTTATATATTTATAAAGAGGATATATATGTATATAGGCTATGCAACTAAAAATATGATTTAGACATTCTGGTCTAGAATGCATATCTACATAAAATTACACAGAAAGTGTATTTTTCCATGCATATATGTGACCCTGGATCACATAACTAGTGATAAGTAGCACAGGTTTATTTGCAGCAATAGCCAGAAATACACTGTATATGGGTCAAAATTATAGATTTTTATTTTACACCAAAAATCATAAGGATATAAGTAAAGATCATGTTTCATATAGTTATTTTGTACATTTTCCTACCATAAATATATCAAAACTTAACCTTTGTTCCAAGTAATATGCATTGCTAAAAACTTAATTTGGACAACTTTAAAGGTGATTTTCTCAATATTTTGAGTTTTTTTACACCCTCAGATAATCAAATGTTGTCCTATCCTAACAAACCACACATCAATGTATTTTCTCAGCTTTCAGATTATGTATAAATCTCACTTTTAAAAAATTACACTTATGATTCGTGGTCCAGGGTTACATGTATGCATACTTTTTATATTTATTAATTTAGCAAACACTTTAACGACATACAGTGCATTCAGGCTATGCATTTTTCAAAAGTATGTTTGTGTTTCCTGGGAATCGAACCTTTTGCGCTGCTAAAGCAATGCTCTACCACTGAGCCACAGGAACATTACTATGATAGATAGATAGATAGATAGATAGATAGATAGATAGATAGATAGATAGATAGATAGATAGATAGATAGAAATAATATAGTATGTAAATATGTAAATGTGCATATAAAAATACTGCATATCTATATATATTACTTACATTTCACTGCTGGTCATATGCTCTTCATATAACCATGTATGTGACAAATAAAAATCTTGAATCTTGAATATGTAAAACTATACAAATATACCGAGATGCAATTACGCGGATGATGTGCATTATATATGTATTATATACACACTGACACACTCTATAAACATTCTCAGTGTAAGATGCAGTTGCTGTTCACATGCACTGGCGTTCCCAAAGCGGCTTGGCTTTACGCACAGTGCCCGTGAGCCCGTTATCTGAGCCCGTGCCCGTGATAATCGACCCCCGTCACGCAAGGTACAAACTCACCCATAGATCGGTTCCCCAGCTCATGGTTTCCAAGCGTTCTTCGCGTAATAATCCACGATTCGTGCGTTCAGATGAGTGTTTGCACTCCAAACCACACACCAGTGCGTCTCTCGCTCCTCGGCTTGTGCGCGAGTGAAGGCGCCGTGTGTGTGTGTGTGTGTGTGTGTGTTTGCGTGGGGGGTGGGTGTGTGTCTCCGGAGGCTTCGCGCACTGACTCTCTCTCTCTCTTCCTGATATGAGAAAGACACCTAAAAAGCAGCGATTCTGCACGCGCGTTTCCTCAAAACGGCACGGAACTGCAGAAGCATGATGTTCAAGTACACAAACACACACTCTCTCTCTCTCTCTCTCTCTCTCTCTCTCTCTCTCTCTCTCTCTCTCTCTCACTTATTTACTCACGCGCGCACGCTCTATCAGAGACAGACGCAGAGCTCGGGAGCGCGCTTTGCTGCCCCGGGGACAACTGCACTGGCGGGAGCGCGCACGCCGTAGAACGGAGAAGAATTTTTTTTTAAAAATCGATAAGTGATGATAATTCACTCGCTGGACAGATGGCGAACCTTTTCAAAACAAAAAGAGCTGTTATTTAACAAGTTGTTATTTCTCATGGTATGCCATGTTCCCTTTTGGGTGCTGAAAAGTGCTTTATAGGCTATATGAATACATATTTCATTAATATTTCAAAAAGTGAGATATTATGATCGTGTGACATTTGGAAAAATATTTACTAAGTTTAATTAGTGGTTTGAATACGATTGCGTTGTCTCATCATGATTATAGAATTAAAATATTTGAGGCAAGTGAATGGTCGGCTAAAATTTTTAAATCACGTAACGAATTGTAATAAATGTTAAATGTCAAATATTATGATGTTGATGCATTTCGGTTTGTGTCAGTTTATTTTTAACAGATCAGCTCTCTACATTGGGGCCTATTTATGTTTACAGTATTAACAGGTATTTGTATTTATCTCTGCAATGCACATTCATTAACAATAATGAAATGTAATTTTGGCAGGAGCACGTGAATAAAGACGGCTGTCGGGATGAAAACACGCTCGCAGCGACATCTAGTGGACATCTAGACGCCTTCAATTTTTCTCAAGGTCTGCAGAAAACAGGGAATCATTTCTGATAATATTGGATTTAAGCATATTGAAGTCCGCGAGATTGATCCACTTGATGCACAGACTTTTTAAACAGCTTACTGCCCTAAATCACTTAATTATCCCTTCAGTTTAGTCCTCTAAAGTGACATTTCAGTCTCTGAGATCATGCTGGTGTTTAAAGTAGTATACTAAGTCTCACACACAGCATTCAGTGTCAAATCAGTTTCTGAATTCAGTCAGACCAATAAAATATAAATAAATGTTAACATTGCAAAACTTTTAATGATATTATTGATTTAAATATCACTGAAATCTCACATGTGATTATAAACAAATAAAAAAACGGGGACAATATATTTTATGTTTCTGTTTTTTAATTGTTATGGGTTCCATATATTAATATCATAATTAATAATTACAGTGATGTTTGAGGATTAAACTTACCCTAGTTTTAAAATGACTCTATTGAAAATAATTAATAACGGATGGTTAAGACCGCTGACTCCACTGTGTGACCGTCTCTCTCTCTCTCTCTCTCTCTCACACACACACACACACACACACACACACGACTCGCAAAACAGCACATTTGAACATTCAATAGCAAATACTTAAACTAATAACAAAATATACTTCAATTAGCTGATTCAGAAGTGCCAGACTGTCGTGTCAAAGTCAGAATGATTTCCTCTCCTAGGTTCACGAAACGGTCGATCATAAAATGTGTTGCTGTTCTGTTGTGAGTAATCTTAAAGATTCCTAAATGCATCTACTTTCAGAAGGCCAAAAAAGTGCTTTTGCTTTAGCCTAGATAAACACAGCATCTCTCTGACATGGCTTCTTCAACACTGACTGTAGTTACTGAAACCACGCCTTCTTTCTTTGCGTGAACATTTGGGCGGCATTACACAAATATTTCCACATAGTGATGTAGACATGTGGGGGCGTGTTTGAATGAGCCGTTCTAGGGGGGCATGGCAGAGTCTTAACTTTGATAAAGAACATCTCTTTGGATTTGAGACTTTAGTCTTTTTTAGACTTTAGCAACTTCTTTACATATCTTCTTCATGCACCAAGAGCTTGTAACACTCCAAAGAGAAAGGAAAAACTGAAATCTCATCATATGATCCCTTTAAGCTGGGCTGCATTCAGCCCCGACCAAATGTTGAATAAAGTTTTTTAAGTTGCAACTATGGCAGCTGTGAAGGCCATTCTTTGTGTTCTTTTTGAAGAATTTTTGGAGCCTGATAAAATCAGTATAAATGCTAAATACACTCGATGTTGCAGTCACCGCCCTTGCCATCCAGAATAAAAGAGAACATCCTAATCGATAGGATAATCCACTTCTTACCTCCGAGATTGTGAGTATTAGTAATATCATTATTGCTGATCACTGTTGTTGTGCTATGATATTGTAATATTCACCATTATATAATCAGGTGATTATTGAAAAGTATATGAAAGTGACACTCCACAATACAATAGCAAAATATATAAATATGTCTAGTATTTTTATGTTACAATAAATTAGTGCCTAAAGAAAGGATCAGAAGAAATTGCAATTACTAAATTATATTTAGACAGACTTAAAGAAGTTTCAGATCTATACTTGTGCTCTTATTATTTCAGTTATTTTGCCTTTAATGTACATAAACGTGCAAACGATATACTCGCTATTGTGAATTTATTTTGATGTGAATTACATTGTGCAAGCTGTCTCTTTAATAGTGTGGTTTATATACATGTTGCTGCTGATTGGGCTGACATTTTTGACTCTCCCACCATACAAGAGAAAACATAACTCAAACCCTATGCTCCATTCTCCGTTGCACAGTGTTTCCAGGAAACATGTCGGAAACTGTAGTAAAATGTTGCTCACCGGTTTGAGCTTGACCGTGCCTCTGGTTTAATTAAAGTTAGAGCTAAATTCTACAGGACAATAGCCTCATACGAGCTCTGAGTTTGGCACTCCAGAATGTAAAATAAAAGTTGATAGACTAGGTTTAAATATGTTACTGTTCTGTTATGTTCTTGTTTGTTTCTACCAAAATATCAGGAAGCATTTAGAATTTTTCGTTGTTTTTAAACCATATTGGCTGGGTAGAGAGAGGTGACAAATATCCACCTGATTTTTAGTGATAGTAATAGTGGCTGTGGTCATTTTTTAACTTAATGTGTGAAGCTAACAGTGTCATTTGCTTCCAGTTATTTTAACTGTGTAAATAAGACGTCTGTTTGCTGATATTGCAGACTGGTATTTGTGGTCATATTATTTGTTTATAATAATCATAAACCCTGTTTTGTTTTGTTTTAGCTCAAATGGTTTGACTGTTTACTACATTTTGTTATTCTTCTAGTTATTTACAGTGGCAAATGAACCGGACGTTTCGCAAATTCACAAATCATGCTTCTGCTTAGCAAAATGTGTTTATTGCTTACAGCTGTGGATGTTATTCTCAGTTTTGAATGCAAACCAATAGTGCTTTTTGTAGCAGAAAACAATTCAAAATTATGTTTTATTTTCATTAGGCCTAAATTGATTAAATGAATAAGCATACTGATAACCAAACGT